>NC_072464.1:6378608-6674525 GCF_027596085.1 Anoplopoma fimbria | reverse complement strand
AATTCAAGGCTGCCTCAACCACATGCACATATTTTGTATTTAACTCTTTATAAAAAAGAGAAAATGATTGTGTTTTATAGAGCAGCCACCTTCCAGGTTTAAGGGGTCAGGCCTATTTTTTTTCATATCCAAATTAGGCCCTATGGTGACTGGCAGAGGGACTGATTTCATGGAACAGTTTGAGGTTTTAATGACCATCAACAGCTAACTTAGCCCCGGTGACCAATACAGCAATAAAGCAGCGTGGTTAATTCACTGTCCAACTCTTAAAAAAAACAGCTGATTTCTGAATGTAGGTTAACAAGAAACTAGCGAGCTGACATGTAAATAAGAATGCCTACATTAATCCTGTTTTCATGGAGGCTTGCAGCGTCACCCAAACCTCCAGACACTTCTCCAAGTTGATAAAGGTCAGGCAATGTTTTTTTTTTTCTTTCTTTCTTTCAGGGATGAATTAATGTCACTACGTTGATGGACTCTCTCTGGTTTAAAATTCACACATCTCACTCCGGCCTGCAGCATAAATACTGTGCTTAAACTCCCACCCCCTTAGCTTAAAACTGTGAAAAAACTTGAGAGGACATCTACAACTTAATTATTTCCTCGACTTTTAAGTCTCCTTGAAGATTTGGTAATAATTTTGGCAGAAAAAAGTCCTGCTATTACGTTATTTAGTTATACAGCGGGTAAAATAAGTATTGAACACGTCACCATTCTTTTCCTCAGTAAATATATTTCTAAAGGTGCTTTTGACATGAAATTTTCACCAGATGTCAGTAACAACCCAAGTAATCCATACATACAAAGAACAAATAAGTTCAGAAATTAAGTTATGTGTAATAAAATGGAATGACACAGGAAAAAAGTATTGAACACGCTTACTGAAATTTATTTAATACAAAAGCCTTTGTTGGTAATGACAGCTTCAAGACGCCTCCTGTATGGAGAAACTAGTTGCATGCATTGCTCAGGTGTGATTTTGGCCCATTCTTCCACACAAACAGTCTTCAAATCTTGAAGGTTCTGTGGGCCTCTTCTAGGAACTCTGATCTTTAGTTCTTTCCATAGATTTTCTATTGGATTCAAGTCAGGTGATTGGCTGGGCCATTCTAGCAGCTTTATTTTCTTTCTAAGATAAGATAATATAAGATAATCCTTTATTAGTCCCGCAGCGGGGATATTTACAGGATTACAGCAGCATAGAGGATAGTACAAACAAGAGACATGGGAAAACAAAAAAACAAGATCAAAATAAGTATTATAAATAAGCAAATGAGCAATAAAAAAAACAGTAAAAAACAGTAAAGAATTCACAGAAACTGAAAATATTATATATACAGACAGAAAACTATTATAACTATTGTACTGCACAGTGTATTAGTGACATTGTATTAGTGTCATGTGGTCTACTGGGAGCAGAGCTGGTTGTGCAACCTGACACCAATCTCTGAAACCAATTGAGAGTTTCTTGGCTGTGTGTTTGGGATCATTGTCTTGCTGAAATGTCCACCCTCGTTTCATCTTCATCATCCTGGTAGATGGCAGCAGATTTTTATCAAGAATGTCTCAGTACATTTTTCCATTCATCCTTCCTTCAATTATATTAAGTTTGCCAGTGCCGTATGCTGAAAAACAGCCCCACACCATGATGTTCCCACCTCCAAACTTCACTGTTGGTATGGTGTTTTTGGGGTGATGTGCAGTGCCATTTGACCTCCAAACATGGTGTGTATTATGGCATCCAAAGAGTTCAATTTTGGTCTCATCTGACCAGACTATATTCTCCCAGTATTTCACAGGCTTGTCTAAATGTTGTGCAGCAAACTTTAAACGAGCTTCAACATGCTTTTTCCTTCAGCAATGGAGTCTTGCGTGGTGAGCGTGCATAGAAGCGACGGCAGTTGAGTGCATTATTTATTGTTTTCTTTGAAACAATTTGAAACAAGTCTTTCTTCTTTCAAGTCTTATTTTCACTCCTCTGTCAGAAATCTTGCGAGGAGCACCTGGTCGTGACTGGTTTATGGTGAAATGATGTTCTTTCCACTTCTGGATTATGGCCCCAACAGTGCTCACTGGAACATTCACAAGTTTAGAAATCCTTCTGTAACCAATGCCATCAGTATGTTTTGCAACAATAAGGTTGCGAAGGTCTTGAGAGAGCTCTTTGCTTTTACCCATCATGAGATGTTTCTTGTGTGACACCTTGGTAATGAGACACCTTTTTATAGGCCATCAGTTGAGACTGAACCAGCTGATATTAATTTGCACTGACAAGGGGCAGGATTGCTTTCTAATTACTGATAGATTTCAGCTGGTGTCTTGGCTTTCCATGCCTTTTTGCACCCCCCTTTCTTCATGTGTTCAATACTTTTTCCCTGTCATCCCATTTTATTATACATAACTTAATTTCTGAACTTATTTGTTTGGTTCTTTGTATTTATGGATTACTTGGGTTGTTACCGACATCTGGTGAAAATTTCATGTCAATAGCACCTTTAGAAATACAGTATATTTACTGAGAGAAATGGTGACGTGTTCAATACTTATTTTACCCGCTGTATATGTTCGGGTAAAAAGAAGACCAAATATCTGGTTTCCCATATTTTATAATTAGACCTAGGAAAAAGAAGATAATTGTGTTTAAACAGTCATGGATTTTCCACATCAGTCCCATGTAGCTGTGTCCCTCCACCTCCAGACCCTTCACCAACCGAAAGTGTGAAATTTACATAAACTGTCCCATCTTACTCCTGTGAAGGAACAGATGTGTTATTTGTAAATTTCACATTGTAAACCACGCTGTTATTGGAAAAAGTGGTAATCAAAATACTGTAACACGTTACTGTTTATTACCGTGTATTGTATCTCTACATGTACACTGCAGAAAATCTCTTACTAACTGGATGTGATGTGAATAAGCCAATATCTGATGTTTTCAATTTTTCCCAATGAAGATGTCTAACCTGCTCTGTGCGTCAGCAACCAGGCTGAGCAATGTGTTGCTTGTTTGAGAATCGCATGACCTAGCTCTATTTTTGCAAAGTTGCACACACCTGCTACTACTCCAACCTATTTTCATTGGTCAAAATTGATACAGATGTCTTTGATATTCCTGGTTTCCTCCAGTGAACAGTCAGCATAAGATAAGATAAGATAAGATGATAATCCTTTATTAGTCAGCATGGATGTAAAGGGACTCATTAACCATGTTGAGAAGCTGCTCATCTTTTATGTTCCACACCACCCTTTTTATTAGGATTTTTATTAAAAGCTATATTATAAGATAACTCAGTTATTTAGACATTAACTGACAATCAATATCCCTCGTTATTATAGCATATACAATTGTGAGCCTCTATAGAATAACACCAAACATTTTTTTTACATAATTCAGAATAATTAACCCAGACACTAATGTGCAGAGGGAGAAATCACAACCGCTCAAAAACACAAAAATAAATTTGTATCCCCTCTTCATGCTGGGACATCACTCATTGTGTATCTGGACAATTGTTTGTACACAATCCACCAAAGTTTGCTTGCTCAGAGTATGATAGGTAGAGGTGTAAAAAAAAAAGTTTCTATCCACAGGGAAATGTGCAGTTATGCAACTGGCAAGATTTCTGGCTATCAAAACAACATGCCATGCAAACAATTATATTGTGAGGAGGATTACTAAATTTCCATATACCCCTCAAGTCATCTGGGAAATGCAAAGTGCTTTCAATAAAATGATGGTAAACCAGAAAAGGGTAGAGTAATGTGCGTCACACTCGCAAATAACGGCTTCAGTGACAGTGAGGGCTTCTTTTTGTCAATTATAAAATGTATAACAACATCGGATTTTAAGTAGTATTGTTTCTGCTTACAGGATGGATTGAATGTGTTGGCTGAGAGAAGATATTTGCCGTAAATTGGATCCTTTTTTGGAGACAATATTTACATGAGATTTGGTGATCTTAACGTGTTAACCTTATTCGGTTGTTGCTCATACACAATCCATTTAATATATATTTACAGCTCAGAACATTAAACTAAATACAATGTTGACTGTGAAGGCTCAAACACATCTTTAATTTCTTGTAGACAAGTATTTTGGAACCAGAAGGTACAGGAGGGTACAACCTAATGCTGAGTAAGCTGATATAGGTGATCAAAAATGTTACAATTAACTTCACAGTGTGAAAGGGTAGCGACCTGTCAATCACACGCCTTAAAGCATACCCTACTTTATCATCAGTTTTACAAATGAAATAGATAATTCACTAAATAAACTTCCTAAAGCATTGAAGAAGACGTGAAACTAGCAATTGAGACCATGAAGTCATGTTTACAATTTTTTGTGAGATAATGTAATGTAATAATGTAAAATGTATCATAATCACTTATAAAGCCTGACTTCTTGTTGCCTCATCAGTAAAGTTGTATTTCTCAATAAAGTTCATTGCAACAATTACAATTTCAAAAGTTTAAACTGAAGGTCAGATTTTAAGACAACTGCATAATTTAAATTATTTCGATGTGGGAATAATGACATTTATTACCGTCGTATGCTGTGAAATCTCATATTGAAGTAGTAATTTCCTGTACAATCAAAGTTTGTTTGTGCCTCATATCGCTGATGAATACCAACCTAGTCTGGCATTAGTTCCCCTCTCAGACAAGACAGTGAAGACAGGTTAGGGAAGGACTAGGGCACCATGTCTGCTGTCTGCACAGAATTAAAATGTCAGACTGTGCCGCTGAGTCTGTGACCTCTTGACCATTTATGCAAATCATGTGAGGGTTGACAGTGAAGAAGGAGTTGGGCTCCTGGGAGGAAATAAAGCTGTTATTCCCCTCAGGTGGTATAATGCAGGATTAAGTTCTGGATGGGCTTTCCATCGCGATAAGCATTTTCGACATTGAAGCAATGTAGAGGCTTGGGGCATGCATTGCACTTTATTTTATCCCTATTATGATTAAATGTTTGACTTCAAGTGTTTCATAATGACAAAAGTTCTGCATGGCAGTTTCTCATCTAATAAAAGATATATATTTCTATTATGGTTAGTCATGTTGAGCTTTTTTCAAATTACCAGGAACAATGTTTAATGTCTTACCTTACTTAATTAACAAAGTAATAATCTATTAAAATGTACAACAGTACTAGCACTCATATTTTTGACCTTTTCTGATCACGTTAACATTTGCTGAGCATACCTGTTCCCATTCAGATGTTTCCTGTTTCTATTAGCACAGAATAAAGTCACTCTTGATCCGACAGTCAAGTACACATCCAAAGATGGACAACAAAACAAAATCGATGTGCTGGACAAAGCCATTGATATCCAAATAAAGATAGTCAATAGTGCTTTTGATTGACCTCCCGCGTCTGTTTGAGAATTCCTTGTCTTCTCCTTTTTTTCCCTGCTTAGCAGTCCCATTGACTCATTGGCTAACGAATTTGCCTCGTGTCACTTTGCATGACAGCTGTCACTCTCCAACTTGGCAAATCTGTCCGCATCAGAGGAGAGAAAAAGGGGAGCCAGATCGATGGCGTTAATTATGCGGATGTAACGAGGGATGGTGCACATAGGTCTGCGTCTCCTCCAAAGGAGTCGATAAAGGTCAAGCAATTAGATTTTTCCCCTAGGTTTTTTTCCTTTCTTACTTTCAGGGATTCAATAATGTTACTATGGTGATGGACTCTGCATCAGCATCACCAGACAAATTATCTGGTTTCAACTTCACACGACACACTTTTACCATAAGTAGTGTGCAAAAACCTTACAAGCGCACGTGTTAACCGGCAAGGGAAGTGGCTGAGTGTGAAAATGTCATTGTGATTGTCATTTGTAACACAGTAAAACGTGTAAAAGTAAAGTAGTTAAGACGTCAGGTACTTTATTTTTTTTCCTTCACTTTGAAGTCTGCCTGAAAACATAATTTTGACAGAAACAAATAGAGTCTGCTATTATGCAATTTAGCTATAAATGTTGTGGTAAAAAGATGCCCGAATACGTGGTGTCCCAAATCTTTACAAAAGTAGGCTAACATATGAAAACATTTCCTTATCAGCCCCATGTAAGCATCTGAATTTATATTTAACTGAATCAACTATTTTATTATTATTAGTTGATTACTCAATGTCTGACATAAATGACATGAATGTTATTTTGGTAATTGTTTTACAACTGACTTAATGGTGTTCCTCAATATTGAAGCCAATAAACTGGTTTGCAGACAAAGGCCACATAGCAAAACTAGAGCACATACTTTTGCAAAGACAGATAGTTTGAACTAAATATGTATGTAAAATTAAACAGCCAATATAACAAGTCCAACTTTTATTTAACCAGTGCTGCACACACAGAACAGCAACATTTTCAAGGTGAAATGCACATATATGTCTAAAATGGAGAGCAGGCAATATCCTTACCTTTATCAGGCAGTCAGATATGACTGTGGTGGCGGCGGCATGAGCTGGATTTTCAATAACTTCCTCTGCAGTTGGAAATCACTGAGACATGAAAATAACTTTTTTTTATTATTATTGCGGGGAACCAATCACCTTGCTGGATCAGCTACTGAACCTTATTTAAAGTATGCATGCAGGAACAGTTTGTGAACTTCCCAGGCGAAGGCATCCATTTCTAGTTCAGAGGCAGAAGGTGACATTCTCTCTCTGAACACAAGCAAGTAAAGTACAATGGCAGTCCATCCAGCCTGGATAGCTCATGGAGGCTTGGAAATGAGAGGATCAGTATTTCACAGTATGCCCCTAACAGTGGTTTCACTAATGGTCCTCTTCAAGTTGCTGCCCACCAAGTCTAATACAACACTTGGCTGTCATGGTTTAACCTTACCCAGCCCATTCTCAAATATATCCTCCAAGAAGTAATCCCATAATAGTCATGTGATTGGGAAGGTGGTGGAACTAAACCTTTTAGAGACAGAGAGCTACATGAAGGCTAGAGATAAATGTGGAGGGCTACATTTTTTTCACATAATATTTTTCATAATAGTTCTGAATAATACATTTGCGTCCATTACCTTTAAATAATTAATAGTATGCATTTAATAGCCAACATATAGGAGAGTGTCTTTGTTCAGTGATTACTCATTATTAATTAATGTTTTACCAATAGATTTTTAGAAAAATCTGAAATCATTAAATGTATATATTTAAACAAGTTTGATAATTTCTCAGTTAATCTCAACAATTAGAATTCATACAATATCACATTTGTCACATATTTGGACAAAAAAAAATTGACCAAACAGGGTCCAACTAAGTCAACCAACAGACTTAAAGACAGTTGCGCTTCACATATCTGATGCGGCTCTGGCTGGCAGTGTCATGTATTTTACTGCTTTTCTGTAAGTTTAATGCCCCACTTTTTGGTGGAAACTTGATTTTTTAAGCCAGTTTATACTCTTTATTAAATTGGATAGAGAGGCATAGGTAAAATGACCTCCTCTATACTGGATCTCCATTCACAGGATCCGAGTTTGGCCTGTTATTGGTCAATGGCATGAATATGTATATGAAAGTTCACCAAAGCTGAGCTCATGCAAAAGCTCTGCACATATTTATCAGACTCACAGACTGAAATAATTAGATTTAGCTCTGAAATCTCACTGATATAAATGGAGATTTGAGCTCTTACCCCAAGCTCGGACTGAAAAGAGATGCTTTGGAACCTCTCAGCTTGCTACAACCTAGGACTTTATACTCGGCCCAACACTATCCCTCAGAAATACGTGAAATGACCACAACCTCTCAAGATAACAAAACATGGTAACGGCACAGAATGTGTTAAAATAACGTGCAGCCACCACAAAAATGATTTAATTGGTAGGTTTAAGCAAAAAACAATTTTGGTTTCAGAAAAAGAAAATATCTTGGTTTGGGTTAAAGGAACTACATTTGTTGTGCAACTTATAACATAACCTAAGTAATTTGTAAATAAGTCAGCAATGACATGTTGTTCCACATGAACACCGATCTCCTGGATCACAGTCCCCTGTTCGACCCATCTATTCACCCCTACCTCCTACCTATGCAGACTTTCATTAAAACATACTCTGTTTAACCTGGGAATTAGTGTGTCCACGTAAAAGGATCCTCATTTCACCACTTTCCATGCCACCACCATGTAATGTGCTGTCAACAGGTCGTGGTCACATAATATCACAACTTCAATTTTTAAAATGTTGTAAACACTCTGTGTATTTATTTCTATGTTCCAATATAACCAATGACACGGTAGCCTGCAGGTGTTATTAGGTTTCTATTTCAGTTGTCACGCAACAGCACAAGCATACAGGATTGAATTGTTGAGGCTTTCAATGCTCAAAAGCCAGTTTGAGATTTGGGATAATCGAAAACATGTTTTTGGACTCATGTAGGCCTAGCTAAAACATATATCTACACAAAGTATAGGGACAGGACCATATACCTGTTGTCATAGTGGTAACTGGATTAAGGACCCAACCAGGATTTTAGTGGTATTGCACAGACCACAGCTTTCCACAAGCAGATAGGCCACAACACCAATATTACCATTTTTCACTGGCAAATAAGAATCAGGAAAAAGAGAAGGTGCTATTTGTTTAACATGGGTTTTTTCCTGGTTTTGCACCGTAGTGGTTATAATGAGGTTTGTCAGAATGACCGATTAAAACCTTCCATCACCCTGAGATTGTTCCCTCTTTCCTTTGGTCTCTCTGTCTCCTCTTTCCTCACCCCCTCCATTTTTTTCAGTTTCCCCCAGTGCAGGCTGTAAATAGAATCTGTCTCCATGATCAGCTCAGAAATTAAATGTGCCCACTCTGGCCTCAGTTTGCTTCTTGCTCTGCATAAATAATGGGATGTTTTGCTGCAGAGCCATCATAAGTCCTTTATATGATGCATCATATTCCAGGTGCCAGGCCATTATTTTTCTGCTAGCTGCTGTTGCAGCCTCTTTTTTTATAATTAAGATGTATAAATGTGATTTTCTGCTAATTAGTTTTTACCTTTTACCCTTTTTGAGATGAGGAGGAAAGAGGAGATAAATATGGTAAATTTGATGTAATTAAGACTTGTTTTAAATGTGTGGAGTCTATAGCCCTGCTGGCGGCTCTGTGAGCCTGTGCTTTGTCCCAGCTAAATGTGAACATCAGCAATAGGTTTAAGTTTAGTTTAGAAGGTATTAGTAGGGTGCCCATATTTTCAACCGGGACCCAAGTCCACACGACATCTTAATGCAGCCGCACATTATGTGCTTATGCACGTATAATATGCATTTTCATCAGGATGGGGCACAATTATTTCAGCATTTGGCACACCTACCAAGCGCTTCTTTCAACACCAAGGATAGCGCTCCAGCAAGTGAAAAAAAATGTTTTGTCCCCCAAAATCCACCAAACATGGTTTATTTGAAAACTGTATCATACCACATTTTAATACAAAACACATACAGTACCAGTCAAAAGTTTGGACACACCTTCTCATTCAACTACTTTGAAGAATCTAAAATATAAAACATATGCTGGTTTGTTGATGAATGTTTGTTTACCACATAATTCAATATGTGTTCCTTCATAGTTTGGATGTCTTCAATATTAATCTACAATGTAGAAAAAAATAAAATAAAAAATAAAGAAAAACCATTGAATGAGAAAACTCCAAACTTTTGACTGGTACTATATAGTTATTTTTTTTGTCAGATAACTTTACAAAAGGAATTAATCAGTGCGCAAAAGCACAGGCTCAGAATTGTGTTTGCTGCGTACTTTACGAAAAAAAGGAGTAAGCTAGCGTCCTGGAGCTCTTTGGAGGAGACATTTTGACAGCTAACCTTCAGCATATTGACAGGTTCTGTCTGAAAGAGAACAGCCATCAACGACACATTGATCAATCAACACACATGCACAGGCCCGCTTTGTGTCTTGCTCGTGCCCAGGACAAGAAGGTTTCCAAATGTTATATGTTCACATGGGGTGTGCACTTAAACCCAACCTTGGCCATTTTCACACGGTAGAACTGCCACAACACCACAGGCTATAAAATGGCCTGTTTAGTGTAGTCCACTGTGTATTCCATAATCTGGAACAAAGAATATCTGGACAGGTAGAAGATGTAAAAAGAAGAGTAAAAGGTACAAGGAGAACTAAATGTTATTCTTACTCTCTCGCTCCTCGTCTTAATGCACACGGTTGATACTTTCTCTCGATCTACCATTAAAATGGCAAAGCAGGAGCAGGAGTGGATCCAAATGAAGCTTCGTAATAAAACATTGTAATGACACCAAAATGCAATGATATGTTTTGTATGTGTCTGTTATGTGTCTGTTTAGAACGTGATTTAGTAATTGTCAATGTTGTGCTGATTTATAGTTTTAATCACTCCTCATGTGCCTGCAGTCACTCCACTTATGTCTTTCAATGCTTGTGCGGGGTTTGCATTTATCAAGTTGATATCTTCATTTACTGTTATTTGCAATAACGACCAGGGGCCCGAGACAACTGACCATGCCCTCCCCCACTGTGGATGGTGCTGCACGTACACACAAATCAGTGTTGAATTCAGGCAGGTGTTTTTATATCAGCTTAGGTAATTATGAGTGGAAAAGCACATTATAAACATTCATGTTATCGCTAAAAACAAGTATGATGTAACTGTACAATTCAGTGTTTTACAGATATTTGTGGGGATTGAGGACAATCGGTTTGAAACCAGGACATTCCCGGACAAAGCAGGACGATTTTTCACCATAACTGTTAGTCATGAACATAGATTTATCCTATGGTTGAAGTGAATGTATAGATAAGGTAGCTTTGTCACAAAACTGAGCTTCATACTCAGCCACTTAGTTAACATGGACATCTTTGCTAATTGCCTCTTTGTAAATAACAGTTAGATTTATTTTATTATTTTATTGGTAAATTTACCTATTGTACATCATTTCAAATCACAAATAACATTACAGTAATTCCTACTTTAGTCTTGGTATTATCGAGCCACGCAGATAGTTTTAGATTGCTGAAGTTTTGAGATCGTCACGACTGATGTCAGCCACCCCAATACACTGGAGGTGAATGACATTTTGATCTTGGGGCTCAAGGTACATAAAAACTATACATTGGAATAACTCAAAAAAAAAGAAAACCTCTTTTCATTAAAAAACAGGGTCCCACTTAAAGGGTAAGGTTATTTCACTTTTTTACCTTCAGCAGAAAACACTTCCTTAAAAGATAATAAAACCTATGGAAATACAACCAAAACTATCAAAAGGCCAAATGTAACAGAGTGGGAAGACAGGATCATTTCTAAAAAAAATCTAAAACTGACTATTTAGCCTTTTATTTAATTCATATTCACAGTTCATGCGTCTTCACTCCGAAACTGACAAACGGGAGTGAATGGTGTGATGTTAAAAGACCATTTCCAATGCAATTACATATGCTGTACATTACAAACATTGGTAAAGAAGTTGACTCCAACTCCAAAAGTGCATTTGGTCCAACATCCAATCACTGAGGGGAAAGTTTTGTTATAAATCAATGTTAAGTAAAATTTAGTATACAATTAAAAGTAACATGACACGTGAACACACAATGAGGAAACAACATTTTACTTCAAAAGATATTTTGTTCACCCGGCAGTATACGAGGTAATCTTGATTCACATAATGTAAATCATAGGAAGTTCTCCATAATAAGTATAGTAATGACCCACGACTGTTGGTGGTATTTTTTTGTGCTCACTGGGTGAGTTTATGCCCTTTAGCACACTTGCTGTCAAATTCTCAGGGAATATTCCACTTTGATGTTTGTTTTCCTAATTGACATACTGGGAATGGGGGAAAAAAATAAATGCATACATTAAAAATGTCACAGACTTGATAGATCAGAAATAACCAGCCTCTCTTTTCTTAAGAGATTAAAGATAATCTTGACTTGAAAGCTTGAATTTTACATTTGACCCAAATGTGTCGAACAGGTTTCTGAGACGGCCGTGGGCATCGCTGATATCACATGTGAAGAATGTTATAACAGCCTTGTAATGAAGACACACAAGATGGTCAGGCAACATACTTTGGCACGTTGTAGTACTAATGTAGCTTTGCTGTTTCACTGGCAACATCTATCTGTCACTTTGTTAGAGGAAAGTCTTCTTATCTCCCTTGTCACTACCTTATCAAATTGCAAACGGATTTGTGGTATCTGTAACATAAGCTGATGTTTGCGAATGACCAGCGGAATAACAGAAATGCTCATGGTGCAAGATATCCATGATAAGGCTGAATTATTACCTTATCAAAGCTCAGTTAACACCCTAGGCAACTTTAAGAGATACAGCTTTTCATCTGTGCTTAAGGAGAATCCTCAGCAGTGATGTTTTATACCATCTGCTTTTCTCTATAGAATCGCACATCCAATTTAAGAAGCAGCAAAGTTTTATCAGGAAACAAAAGTAATTTTCCGTTCTCAGTTTTTCTAAGTGTGTTCACAGTTTCTACATGTGATGTACAATTCTGGGGAACTGTGCAAGATGCAATGCAACAATGTTTTAATTGGGACATTTTAAAGTTATAATTTCTCTTCGAACAAATATAGTTACATCCTTTAGGTCCCTTCACTATGGTGTTTATGTTCTCATGTGGTGCAAATAGGCAAGGCTTAAAAGTTCTCTGTGGAGATTTCTTACACAAACAAAAGTTACGTTTACATTGAGTGCTACTAATGCAAAATACATTTTTTGGATGCATTTTCCTTCCTATCACTCTTCTTCTTCCCCACCATTGTTGGTGCGTTGCTGGTTCTTTGCAGCCATTTGTACACAAGGTCAGTGGTGTAGTGTGAATCCACTGGAAGGATAGTAAATCTCATTACCTAAAGGCGCACAAATGTGTTTCTCACTGCACTGCAGGGGCGAAACTCACTATTACAGGTTCTAAGTTAAAATCAAATGTCACAGACCTTCTGTCTGCTCTCAGTTTTGTGATGGATCAATGTAGCCGGCTCACTTGTGAAGTTATTGTAAAGCTGGATAAAAGCGTCTGCTAAATGACTGTAATGTAATGTAATGTAATGTCTAATACTTGACAAAGCCAGCAGAGAGAAAACAGAAGGAAGGTTTTTCTGTACTTAATATTTGTTTTTAAATTAAACAGTAATCGCTTGTTTGTCCATCAAAACAGACACGAGTCTGCTGGAGAGATTAGACACTAATTGGCTGAAATAAGATTGGTGAGACCCTGGAGTAACGTAAGGTTATGGAGTTTTTGAAATGTTTCATGCTGTTAGTCAGAGACAGTGTACATTGAATATTTTAATTCTTTACTATAGCAGCTAGAGCAAAATCTGGTCAAATATATATATATATAACATTTTCCTTTTGTTCTCAGTGCATGGTTGCATCCCTATATAACTCTGCCATACAGGCTGAATAATTGTTATATTATAATATGAAGCTGTTGCTGCAGCAGTTTTTCTATGGTGCATGCTCCTCCCCATACAGAAAGCTACCTATTCTATTGCACAACTTTGGTGGCTGCTGTCCTCTAATTGTATACAGCCCCTACTGAAATTTCATAATGTATCACACCAGCTAAAGCCTATTTATAATTTGGGGTGATTTTTCCTTTAAGGTCATTATGGCTAAGAACTGTGCTGCAGAGGCAAGCTATTCCCAGACTGCTGGTGTTGGCTTTGTGTTTAATGGGGCCTAAGGGTGTTACAATAAGATTAAATGTGGCCAGTCAGGGCACCTACTCATGTCACATAAAAAAGAACAAGTGCCGTGGTGCGTGACATTTATGAGATAGTTGGCCAAGCAGTGAGTGTTTGGGGATTCTGTTTGTTGTTTGTTGCAGGTGTCTGCTGCTCACAGAGAATGAAATTGATAGTCGAGCCTCTGATCATAAAATGAACAGGGTGTGTTGCAAGATAATTACATAAGAACAGAGAGACATCAACAACAGCTACTCATACAGCACATGCAAGAACCATTACAGGACAGATATAATTCAAGCCACCCACAGATCACATTGCTTTTCTCTTCCTGTATGAACGATAACTTAATTCTTGTTTCAAAACATATAATATAGTAATTAATTTAGAACTTACCACATTTCAAGCAGAATCAATATGTACATACGCCTGAAAATATCACGAGAAGACCTTTAACACACCATTTGTCATGTGTGGATAATTACTATAATTGGCTTTGGAGCGCACATGAGACAATGGTGACAGACAAGATTGTGTTTTATTGCACAATTTTAAATTGGTACTTAAGCGTGAAGTATCGTTTTTCATTTGTGCATTTAAAAGGGAGGGAATGTCTTATGAAAGATGCTTTCCAGTTGCTTCACGGGAGATATAGAATCCAGCGTTTTTGGCGTTTGAGCCATACAAGAGACTTAAAGTCAGGATATCTTGCCTTATGCTGCTACGTGTTTTTATTCTTTAGTCTTGGTAGCCCTCCTACTTTATGAAAGTGAAAATCTTAATAGCTATAATACCCTGTAAAATAATAGAAAATGGACTTTTGACTGACAAAAAAATCTTAGGGAGACGTTAAAGACAGAATTATTACATTTCAGTGGTGATTTTTTTTTGCAAGTGGATTTGAGAGGATTACGGACAGGTCAAACAAGCACAACTTTGACTCAGAAGACTGTTGTTTATGTCCTTTGTAAAAAACAATTCACCGATAATTTATTCCAAAAGAGTTTTGCTATGTACAGTTACTTCCAGACGTTACCAACGCCAGTTACGTAACAGCTTAACGTTAGTTATTTTGCTTAACAACTTGTTTTATTCCAAACCACAATATTTTCCTAAACTTCACCAATCGCTATTGTTGCCTAAATTTAAGCATTGATTTTTTTACAAATTAAATTAAAAAAAAACCGAGTCAACCAACATTGGGAGTTTATTTTGAAAAAGAAACTGTGTGCATGTAATGAGTGTATATTGTTTTTATATATATATCTATATATAGATATATATATATAGATATATATATCATACATCCTGTCATTAGTCAGTGTTTACTTTTTACCAAACATGAGCATATAACAATTGTAATCCTGCTTTTAATTACCACAGTGTAATGATTATAATGTGTTGAAATGCATGTTCAGTGAAAGTTTTGCTGATACGTTTTGCTGATAAATAACAATAATAATCTGGAAGGTATAACATTTCTTTCAGAACATTAAAAGATTACTAGGATATAAATGTTATGTCAGTGTCATGTGTTCTACCATTTTTATTTAAAGCTTGCATATGTGCACATGCTCAATATGTGGCGTAGGTCGGACACCGACCCAGTTGGGTGATTTGTGGTGTCATGGACATGTTGTGGTGACAAAAAGGGAAGTCATCCATCATGAAGGAATGACACCAGCTTGAGTCGTGACATTGCATCCTTCACACTAGGAGATGGTAAAGGAAATACCACCACACAAAGAGAGCTCTATACAGCCCACCTTTGGCACCCATATCATAAATCAGAGTTAAATCCAGACAGCAGCAGTACTTCTCCCAGTTGTCACCATGTTAGGGGAGCAACATAAACAAGACTATAAGCTAGATATTTACTGCTAACTTGGTAAAATAATATATTTGATTTATTCTTCTCCTTATAGCTTGCTGGAAAAAAAGGAGGGAATTTTCAGTGTTTTCATCTGAACTTCATCTGAAGGTTGTTCAGCGGTTCATGAGCCTTGAGGTAACCTTGGAATTTATAACAGTCCATAACCAGGGAGTGTATATTTAACCAACAAATGTTGGTATTGATTTCAAAATGAAACACGTTGCCACATATCAAACAGCCCTGCTTGTTCAAATAGAAAACAATAGTATTTTTACTGTTGCTGTGTGTTAACTGGTGCACTCTGAGTGTGAGGGCTGTGGAAATTATGCACATTGTGGAGCCACTTTGGCGTCATTGATGATTGTGACTAACACCAGGTCTGCAAACAAATGACCTTGTGGCTTAATATGTTGTGTTTCAGCTGGAAAAAACACAGCAGCCACAAACCACAGGAGGTCTGTAAAGACCAGGAACTGTAAATGGTGAAATACACAAAAAAGAAAAAGCAGCTCAGGCGGATGGTGGACATTGTGTTGTTAACAGGGAGTCATTACAAACAATTTAACAGGCACCTTGGGAAGTGCACCTTCTTCCTTTTTGGCCTCCCGTTGCTGCTTTTTCCTTCAAGCCTCCCTGCTTTTGACCCCCCTTCTTTACTTTCACCACCCATAGTTAGAGGCTATATCAGGAGTTGAAACTACCTTCTCTTCCACATGAACAAAATTAACCGATTGTCTCGAGCGACGCGAACAGAGATACGAACGCGATACATTTGCACTCCTAATTTTGCCTCCTAACACTCACAGGGCAGGCACGCTAGGAAGGGTGATGCCATACTGGCACTGACAACTACACAGTGTTCCAACACCTTGCCATACATCTGTCAGCTAGTAAACATGCACTCTCCAGTGACTTTTGGATAATTGCCACATTGTGACTGACTTGATTTGCATAACTAGATTTAATAAAGCAGACACAGAGTTGGAAAATCCTGTGACAGTCATTGTACAACAAACTCTGGGTTGCATCTGTCCTCTGTCCCCACCAATTTAAAAGCATGCAGTACATGTGAGTTTCTCAGAGAGCGTTGCAGCTATTGAAAAGGCTTGCTAGGTGGGGAGGGTGGTATTCCACACATTCAATTCCCCTACAGAATGCAATGCTTACTGAGACATGTCACACAGATAAATAGTGTCATTATGTATATAGATACTCAATCCACCACACGGCAATCACATGATCACTCATCCAATCCTATGCATGCTAACCAGGATTTTTTCGGCTCATTAGCCTTAATTTAAAAATAAGAATGCACTGCAAGTCAATCTTCAAACAGGCGTCAAAGAAAAAAGTTAGCTGGATGAAATTAAACAGGATTATTCAGACTGGACGAGTTAAACTCGCCTGCAAATATTTTTCATCAAAGCTGTTCATACCACCAGCAATGCAAATTTGCTATAGTTAGAACACCTTCTCAGTGAATTTGAATTTATTTGGTTAACAGTCACGCACTGTATATGTCTAAGGCTTTTATTGTGATCAGTAGGAACGGATATGCCTTTGTCAAGTTTTAAGGGAGCAATAAAGTTAACTACGTTGCCTGTGGGTTGTTGTACAATATAGTGTTCATTTTGAATTTAACTATTCCGCACAACATGATTGGTTAATGCCTTTTGGGCAATGGGAAGCTCAGAAAATCCAACCTTTTCTATTAAGTTATTTTTTATAGTGTAATAGTTCTGTCTTCTGTGTTAAAGGTCTCATGTCAAAAACAACTATATCTCAAAAATATACTGACATACAAACTAGGATCAAGGGAAAAAAATACCCTCCTGTGCAAAGGCCTCTCACTCACACACTAAATCTACAAAAATAAGCATGCTGCATGAATTATTGAGAAAGAAAACACAGCAATTTGGACTTCTGTTTGAGAGTGTCAGCTGTGGCTCCAGTAGTGTGTAAGGTTAGTCATGAATCGCAGTCGTAGTTGTTGCGGAGAGATCGGCTTCTCTGATTCGTCCCCATGCCAAATGTCCTTGAACAAGACTTTGAACAGCAAATTATGCTCTTATTTATGTGTATAAGAAATATCCTTTCCCGCTACTTGAGAAAACACACTTACAACTCCTCATGCATATTTCCATATGGTCTCTGTTATCACCACAGCATGCGATAACTGCATTTCTTACATGAGCTCCACGTGAAGTTAGATTGTAGCCCTCTACCAGACGAAATGGGCCGTTTTTAATTGAAGAAGAGCAATACGACAAAAGAAAAGGAAGCCATAATTACACCTGCAGTTTTCTGTTACCCAAGCAGCTTCGTTACCAGGCCATTGCTGATTCTTATCATTAGGCTGGCTTGAAAAATTTGATGGAGAATGTTAATGACTAAACAATATACCCTTAAACAATTGTCACCAAGGTGTTGTTGAGGAAGGCACAAATGTTCCAGTTGAATAACTAATTGATGCACAGTGAAACACTGGTTGGCCCAAGATGCTCTAAGGTATGATTGTGTGTTTGCTGCATCCGTATAAGTGTTTACTGAAAAGAGCACACTCAGCAAACCTTCTCTAGATTATGTGGCTTTGCAGCGAACCTATTTTTGGTCTTCACCTATGGGAAAAAAAGTTCAGTAATCTACCCCTGAGGAAAAAAGAAGAGGTATTAAAAAAGAGCAACAACAACTGAAGGGACATTAAGTGTAGATGCCTGTTTAAATACTAGCTTCCACTACAGCATTAGAGCTCATCTACAGACAGGATCAGCACCAAGGACAGCACCAGAGTTTGGTCACTATGTGTTAAAGGATAGGCTGTTATTTTCTTTGAACTTGTCTGACTGATTAGTTAAAAAAGTCAAGCAGAGCCAATATAACTAATACAAAATTTGCCTCAAGGGGCTTTGCAATCTGTCCAGCAGAAAACACCCTCAATCCTTAAATCCTAGACTCAGATAAAAGAAAAAACTCTAATGGAGAAGGGTTCCCTCACCCTGGACGTACGGAAGCTAGAGATGCCATGTAAACAGAACAAAACAACAAAATCTACAAATGCAGTATAGACAATAATAATGTTAAATTTACGCTGAAAAAAGGTACTCTTGACTAACCAAAGGTTAATTATTTGTTCCATCACAGTCTTTTAACTTTTACCGCTAATGCAAATCAAGATGTTATGCGTATTGCAGAACCAAAATTTGCAAGTTTGAGTTCCACCTGGATTTTTAGCTCTGTGCTCCTTAATACTTTTTGAAAGTGAAATGTTTCATTTAAATAAAATCATGGCCTGGAGGCACCAAATTGCACCAATTAAAAAAGTAAATAAATAAAATTGCGGGGTAGCATTCCCCCGTAAATTTTCGTAAATCATTGGTATAAAAAGCATTATGTGGAGTTGCCTGCAAAAACAATTGGGGATCAGTCACGCAAATTTTTGTCTGGTATCTGATTTGTCGACTTAATGTACTGCTGCTCATTGCTCACTCCCTTGCACACAGTCGCTCTCGAGAGCCAAAGCCACTCTTCAAGGGAGAGGATTTAAAGCCCAGAAATTTGTTAGATTTGTGGCTTGGCGCCATAAGAGTCATAGGATGAAAATAAGAGAGGAAAAGATGACTTCTGTGGGTAATTTAATTCCACCCTCTTACCTACAAGCTACCCCCAGCCCACCCAACACCACCACAATCGTAACCCCTCTCTCTCTATTTCCCAAATCCAGCCAAGTGTTTGATTTTCAAAACGTCACCTTCCAGCTCTCTCAAATCTCAGTAAACAGAATAGATACAAAATATTTACCTGGTAACTGATCTGTGTTTTTTTTTCCAAAACGCAGATCTACAGCCTTGGGTTCCATTGGTATTATTTAATTAAGTACGGTGTCATGAGGTTAAATCTTTTTTTAACAAAAAAACTTAGCTAAGATTGCGACAATGAATGGACCAGCTTCCCCACAGCGAAGAAAGACTACGCCCTGAATGTGCTAATTGTAAACAGGGCTTTAATGTAACCCACTAAACAAACATTCTTAGTGGGTGACGTTCTCCTTGGCCTTGGAAGTAACGCTCAGTTACTGCTGTAAATAGTAGAAAATAGGCTAGTTAGCCAGACATGCTAACATTAGCTCACGTTAGAGCAGATAAAACACACAGTTACTTCCTTCCTTACACTTTTTCTCTTATGTTTTTGGCTTTGGAAGGACTAAATACACCACCTTCCAAACTCTTTAAACGTCTTGCTATAACCCCATGCACAAAGCCTGCCTGTTTAGCCAATGTTCAATTGATATAAGCAGGGGGAATGAATTTGTAGTGCAATTAAAAAATGCTCAAGCGCCATGTTTAATATTTTATTATAGGCCTAGTACTATATATATATATATATATATATATATATATATATTTCATTCATTATACTGTAAGATTAATTAATATGACTTTATAAACTGAGATATAACAGTGGTGGGTTGGCAATTCCACTCTTTAAAATGGACCACTGAGAGTTTTCAGAGTTCTCTTTCTGTAGAAAATTTAAAGCCCCCAGTTCAGACTGTGCCTATTACACTGGCGTCTGATTGTGGTGCATCACTCAAACTGCACGGCTGCATCAACCCCCTCCCGTCTAACCCTGCCACATGCTGAGGCCTGGGCTACTCTCTGCTCCCTCACAATATGGCTGCCTGGTGCGCTAGGCACACACAGACATCAATTAGAGAAAGGTTACCTTGTGCTGCTGCTGGCTGGTTGTCTTCCTGGCACCAAAAGAGGCCGAGGGTGAAAATACGAGAGGAGCAGATGACTTCTGTGGGCAATTAAATTCCACCCTCTTACCCACAATCTACCCCCAGCCCACCCATCACCACCACAATCACAACCACCTCTCTCTCTCTCTCTCTCTCTCTCTCTCTCTATTTTCCGAATCCAGCCAAGTGTTTGATTTTTATAAAAGGTCACCTTCCAGCTCGCTCGTCGTCGCTTTCAGATTTTTCCAAACCAATAAGAGTGTAAACAGAACAGACGCAAAATATTTACCTGGGAACTGAGGTGTGCCTTTTTTCAAAAATGCAAATCTAATACTGAGCAATAAACTGCCTTCGGTTCCATTGGTATTATTTAATTAAGCATGGTGTTGTGGGGTTCAATATTTGTTTGGGAGAGGGGTTGTGTTTATGCCACTGGATATTTACAGGAGCAGTGGAGGTTAAAATCTTAAGCCTGTCCTCTTCTTTGTTCATCAGATTAGACTTCCGAGCCACCACCACCACCACAGGCAACTGTTAAAACTGGCATCAAAGTATTAATTATAGCAAAGTACCATTTGTAGCAAGGTTGGAGGGAATGTGCATGTATTTGTGTGTGTGTGTGTGTGTGTGTGTGTGTGTGTGTGTGTGTGTGTGTGTGTGTGTGTGTGTGTGTGTGTGTGTTTGCATTTCTTCCTGGGCCTGTGACTGTTCCCGCAGGAATTTGAGCGTTGGTATTAACAAGACTGACTATCATCCTGTTTGTGCAATCCATTTCCACCAGCTATAGGGGTATTAACACACATTAATGGGGCAGGATTGAGGTCATGGTTCTTAATTTACTGAACAATGACCAGCGTACTTTAATGTATAAGTGGGGACTTTACAGGGATGTCTGGCCATTTATCCTGTGTGCTGTATTTCTTTCATGGCGTTAATGCATTTGTTTCCATTGAAAAACTCTCAGTTTGCTTTTAAATGGTTCTCATTAAAATTAGGCTAAACTGACTACAGAGTTCATCTCATCCACTTTGTAGTGTTGACTACAAGTCCTACACTTCTATTTCTGAGATTATGCTCTATACACTGCACAATCTCCTTTAAGTAGAATAAAATAACTACAATGAATTCATTAGTTGGACTAGTTCAGATCATAAAAGACAATTTCTAAAGGGTTTTTAAATAGTTTTCCCTTCTGTGTATAATGTTTGTGTTTAATGGGCTTTGAAAACATTTCCAAATGTTTAATTTAACCCAATTAGGACTGCACTTGATATCACTTGGGGGACTCAAAAGAGACCCATTTGAAAAAGAGCAATGAAGCAGCAAAAGAAAAAACAACTTGACTTTTCAACTTTATTGCCAGAAAACAGTGTTGATAAGAATTTAATATATTTTTCTACCATCTTTACAAGCTTTACAGGAAGACACTATGACTTAGATCATGATTATGCAAATACATTAGTATGAAGTTATGGTAAGGGTTACAAACTACATAAAAAGAACCTTCTGAAGATTGGCAGTGGACACATTGTGCATTGCAGATTTGTCCAATATGACAAATATGTCGGTAACAACCCAAGTAATCCATACATACAAAGAAAACCAAACAAATAAGTTCAGAAATTAAGTTGTGTTTAATAAAATGAAATGACACAAGGAAAAAGTATTGAACATATGAAGAAAGGGAGGTGCAAAAAGGCATGGAAAGCCAAGACACCAGCTGAAATCAGTAATTAGAAAGCAATCCTGCCCCTCAGTCAGTGCAAATTAATATCAGCTGGTTCCCAACTGATGGCTTATAAAAAGGTGTCTCATTACCAAGGTGTCACACAAGAAACCTCTCATGATGGGTAAAAGCAAAGAGCTCTCTCAAGACCTTCGCAACCTTATTGTTGCAAAACATACTGATGGCATTGGTCACAGAGGGATTTCTAAACTTCTGAATGTTCCAGTGAGCACTGTTGGGGCCATAATCCAGAAGTGGAAAGAACATAATTTCACCATAAACCGGCCGCGACCAGGTGCTCCTCTCAAGATTTCTGACAGAGGAGTGAAAATAATTATCAGAAGAGTTGTCCAAGAGCCAAGGACCACTTGTGGAGAGCTTCAGAAAAACCTGGAATTAGCAGGTACAATTGTTTCAAAGAAAACAATAAGTAATGCACTCAACCGCCGTGGCCTATATGCACGCTCACCACGCAAGACTCCATTGCTGAAGGAAAAAGCATGTTGAAGCTCATTTAAAGTTTGCTGCACAACATTTAGACAAGCCTGTGAAATACTGGGAGAATATAGTCTGGTCAGATGAGACCAAAATTGAACTCTTTGGATGCCATAATACACACCATGTTTGGAGGTCAAATGGCACTGCACATCATCCCAAAAACACCATACCAACAGTGAAGTTTGGAGGTGGGAACATCATGGTGTGGGGCTGTTTTTCAGCATACGGCACTGGCAAACTTCATATAATGAAGGAAGGATGAATGGAAAAATGTACTGAGACATTCTTGATAAAAATCTGCTGCCATCTACCAGGATGAGGAAGATGAAACGAGGGTGGACATTTCAGCAAGACAATGATCCCAAACACACAGCCAAGAAACTCTCAATTGGTTTCAGAGAAAGAAAATAAAGCTGCTAGAATGACCCAGCCAATCACCTGACTTGAATCCAATAGAAAATCTATGGAAAGAACTAAAGATCAGAGTTCATAGAAGAGGCCCACAGAACCTTCAAGATTTGAAGACTGTTTGTGTGGAAGAATGGGCCAAAATCACACCTGAGCAATGCATGCGACTAGTTTCTCCATACAGGAGGCGTCTTGAAGCTGTCATTACCAACAAAGGCTTTTGTTGTATTAAAGTATTAAATACATTTCAGTAAGTGTGTTCAATACTTTTTCCCTGTGTCATTTCATTTTATTACACATAACTTAATTTCTGAACTTATTTGTTTTATTTTCTTTGTATGTATGGATTACTTGGGTTGTTACCGACATCTGGTGAAATGTCAATAGCACCTTTAGAAATATATTGACTGAGAAAATGGTGACGTGTTCAATACTTATTTTACCCGCTGTATATTTAAACAATTTTGCCATTTAAAAATCAAACAAGCCCCCAAAATTCTGGATTCCGCTTTTCCTGAAAAAGATTTTAAATTGGTCCATTTTGAACACAGCACAATGGTTAAGCAATGATCTATTAATCAATAGTCACAACTATGTTTGTGTTGCAGAGCAGTGTGCAGCAGAGTGTGTGTGTTCTAGTTTCTATATCATCTATTATTCAATAAATACTCATTAATTTAATAGCTTTGATTTTGGTTGCTCTTTTGACAAATTACTTTTACTTTTTGAATTTGTAAATACGATTTCTATTTAGCTTTGGAAATGTATTTTCAATTTTTATTATCATGGAACTTACATCATTTTGACATTGAAATAACCTTACTTCTAACTTAAAACTTAAATTAAATTGAACAAAAAAGTAATTTAGAAAGAGTGGGCAATATAGACAGAGCTCCATGTGTTACATCAGCTCTAAATCAGGGACAAGGAGTCACTTGAGGCTCATTGAATCAGACATAGTTATAATTTCCTTCTTGTCAATCTGAAACAATTCAGAAGCTTTCCATTGTGCACAATTCTCAAAGGCCATCAAAGTGTAATGTAATGACAATTTTCGAGACGCATGATCTATAGTTCAAATGAAAATCCTCTCAACCTTCCTGGCAAATGCTCATCTTTGGACTGAGAAGAGAGGACCGGGTGAGAGAAAGCAGTGAGATCATAAGGAACACTGACAAGAATTGGGAAACAATGGGAGCGCAGACAATGAAAGGGAGTGGGTGGGATTTGAAAAAAGATTAAAAGGATTGAGACAACGGCGGAATGGAATAGAGCCTGAGAAGCTGACATGGCAGTAAGATTTCCATGTGAGCCAGCGCAGATCAAAAGTTATTGCAAAATGCAAGAAGAAGAAAGAACAAGAAATTATGAGAAGAGAAGTTAGGGGGAGGATGAGGATGACAGCAGAGGACTTAGAACTGAAGAGGGGAAGCAACCCACGGGGCAACATCGGGTAGATGGTAGAGGTCCACATCACCCAATGTGGGACAGAAAAGGACGAGTGGGGACACGTGTGGATGCAGCCAGCCGTGTGTGACCGATGCTCCATGAGGTCACCTGTCAGGAGTGGGGACTGCTGGGAACAGGGGCAAGGGCCGCACCACAGGAGGCAGGTAGCAAGACAGTTGGAGGGGGGGGGGGGGGGGCATGGGGGAGAAAGGGGGAGGAGAAATAAATGCAGGCGGAATGGGAAACACATCAAACAAAAGGTTTTCTGGGGCAGGTGGAGAATGGGAGAAGTTAACCTCCTGTTCCTCCTGAAAAAACAAAACAATTTGTCCCCTTCAGTCATTTCAGCGTTTACTTTCCCCAAAACCAGGAGCATGTTCTGCTTCAAATGAGTATTCATGTCAACCACCAAAAGTGAACGCACACCAGCTGTGTGCGCAGCTCCAAGTTGCTCAGCCGTGTCTCCTCTGTCTTCTCTACACATCTTGAATAAACCAGTGTAGTTCATAATACAACAGACTGACTTCACTCATTCTATTGCCTCTAGACTCACACATAGACTGTATATGAGGAGTGGACCTTGTCACTGTGTTGTCACCCATTGGTTTGTGGACTGAAAGCCTTGAGTTGCCATTTTTGCCGTCATCATCTTGGTTTTTGGCCATTGCCTTCTTGGTTTTTGGCCATCATAATCATCATCTATAAAAGAGGGTGCAGCTAAGAACAGCAATATGCTGAATATAACCCTAACCCTAAAGATTGCGGCCTCGTTTGAGGCAGCTATCATCAATTATTTTTAGCAACAATGCATCAAATGACAATATCAAAAGACTGACATTGTGAAAGTGGGTCAATGGGAGTGTTGAACCTACAGCAAATCATAAATCAAATACAAAGTTCCCCTTGACTTTACTAAGCTTCATAGGGAATTTTTACTCATTGTTTAGGTGTCTGGTAACCAACTCTCCCACTCTCATTTTGTCCACAGCCGGCAGCTGATTCCAGTCAAAAAGCTCTAAACCCCCACTGAACACTAGCTGCTCAGCACTGAAAAGACAGACAGACTCAGTGAGAGAGTAACTGGTGAACATGTGGGGTGTAAAGCAGCTCAGGAACAATATATGTCCCTCAAGACTTGCTGGAGACCATGAACAGAAATAGAAGAGAGCTGAGTCCATTTGCGAAAAACAAACACATTTTGGCTCGACATTCTGCAGGCTGCTGTATCATAGGTGTATTGTATTTAGGATTTTCCTTAAAAAAACACAGGGAGTGAGATCATGAAACAAAACTAGGTAGTTAGCTTGTATGGCAATAGCCACTCTGCAAACAAAGACAAGATGGCAACTTACACATGCAAGAGTTAATTGCTCAGAGGAAGGCACGGATACTGAAAAAGAAATAACTGAGCCAAAAAGAGAATGAATGTTGGCGAAAGAAATGCTGCAAATATGGCAAAAGCGGCTTGCTGGTGACTACATACAAAATGGCAAAAGGATTTGGACAATGACCGTGGCATCATACACATTTACATGAACACTTTGTTTTGTCTCTTTTTGACCAAGTGTGCAGGTAACCACAAACTAATACAGATTATGGGCAGCTAAGGCAATTGTTTTCCTTTCATATGAAATATTCAACAAAGCACTTATAGTAATGTTAATTAATTAATATAATAAACATTAAATTGGTAGCTATCTAACCAAGAAAAATGATTCTCATGCAGCGGCTAAACAACATTGCTGCACTGAGACACTTGAGTGGCACTATGAGTGAAAATTTTCGCATTGTGTGGCTCCTGGTCAGTTTTTATGTTTTGTTTTTAAGAGTTTTGATTCTTATATTTGTTTTACTCCTCGACAAGCATAACATCTGTTAAAATTCCTTCAATCGTGTGCCTGCATCTCTGCTCATCAGGTTGGTAGAGTTATTTTAGAAAAAGCTCATTGCTTACTAATTTTGATTTTGCCTCACAAACACAGGAAATGCCCCACAGAGAGCTTGAGTTCAGCATGAACGCAGTATGCATTATAGCTACCATGGCCGTGCTGAGGCCGAGAGCTCCTTTGGGGAAGAGCGAGGTGATGAAGTGGCTGAGTGCTCTGGACTACCTGTGACCAGTTTTTGCTGACTTGCTGAAATGACAAAGTGAGAGGACGAAAAGTGGAAAACAACATATGGATTTGTCAAAGAAAAAAGCGAGGGCGTTAAAGTGGCAAAGGAGAGGAAGTCATTCACAAAGTGCTTGTTAAGAAATCATGTTTTCGTAGCAGAGATTTGTTTTTGTTTTTGGTTTGCTGTGTTAGCCATTTTCCATTGGTTTACCGCCATATGCTGTGTTTTAATATTCTATTTTATCTATTGGAAAAAAAGAAAATATGATATGTGATGATCAATAATAAAGGGTAAGACTGTACCATACTGTAGTGAATGAAAGTACTGTTATGAAATATGTGTCAGTGGTAAAGGGGATGTTGATTATGTATTCCTTATCATCGTGGAATGTGCAGAGTGAGTTTATAATTCTCTTTTTGGAAACATACTGAAGTTAAGGCAGGGATGGTTCATATTTAAAAGACTCAAACATAACCACTGATGTCAAAGTTTTAATGTCAGAGCTGACGGCAGGAGGTAAAGTTTTATGTTTACTGTTAGCACAGCTGGTTGTTTCAGAAGCTAGGCACACAGCAGCAGAACCAGTACCCTCGGTGCTAATGGACTACAAATGTGAAGTTAATTAGAAGTATTACGGTTGTGGATTGTCCCTTTACGAGTTATAGGCTGTAAGCTAGGGAGGTTTATCACATCAAAAAGACCAAATATCTGAACACACCACACATTATCTGCTGGTACATTTAATTATCCCTAGCTACCATGATAAGTTAATAAGTAACTGCAGGCTAGATCTTGGGAGGGGAAATAAACATTGATGCACAGGCTTTAATGGGTTAAAAGGTTTAATTAAGTTTGTCAAACCTCTGACCCAATCAGTGCTGCACGAATTGTGAAAAAGTTTGCATCTGCTGACCAATAGTTAACAGTATAAGCATGTTATTTAGGCGGTAAGTCTGTCATGTAACTCACTGAATATCTTAAATATGATGTCACCAAAATTATATTGTGTTAAAAAACTGATGTTAAAATACATGTCAGCATGTTCACCTGTCAATGGAAATGAAGGAACAGCATTGTTCTGGTATTGACTGGTAGCTAGCCAGATTGTTTTTATTCTGATATACCCAAATCAAATGTTATTATAAATACCATCACCTGTACTCAGTGACTACAACAGGAATCATACATTATGGGTAAAATATTATGGGGGTTGTTTTATTTGTGCAGTAATTGTATATGTATCTTCCAGACTATTACTGAATTTGTACTTTATGTAGCTAAGTCAGTCTGTGTGTCCTATCCAGATGCTCTCTAAATGAAAAGGGGAAAAGATTTGCTTGCACGTTGCTGTCACAGAAGGTAGCGCATCTTCACATCAGGAACACCCCTCTAACAGTAACGGTACAATACTCTGGAGTCTCACCGCTAGTGGGATGTATCATTATTGCCTGAGTGAAAACACAGCACTGAGTAGACGTGTTACTTCTCTCTCTTCTCAACTAGAAATTGTTATACTGTGTGAAACACAAAAAACGTTAAAACTGAAATGCACGGAAGTTCATTAATCTGGTTTTTACATGATTCCACCGTTCCAGGATATTTTTTTTTGCACTTTGCAACCTTTCATGGTATTGTTTGCTTGTTCCGTGAGTAAAAAAAGGAATTTGTGGTAATTCTTGACCTTTAAAACAGTATGTGTGACAAAGTAATTTAAAAATTGCTAAAATAGTCTAAATCAAAGGTCCACTGAATAGATTTTTTTCCGAGCTTTCACGGTATCTTCATCCACAAATGGAGGTAAAGGAAAAATAATATTTTGAATGTGTTAGATTTCAATTCACATTTACATGGCCATTCAGCTGCTTTTATTCAATATGGAGAGAACACACACACCCACACAAACATACACATCCATGTACTTCTATCTTTATGAGGACCCTCAATGACATAATGCATTCCCTAGCCTTTACCATAACCTTAATCACAAATGCCTGACCCCAACCCCAAAACAGGTCTATGAAAAATTGAGTACCGGCCAAAATGTCTTTACTTTCCAATAATGTCTCCACTCTAAACTTGTAATGGTCCTCACTATTTCAAGTAAACGAACATGTACACACACCCACACGCACACACAAGCACACACACACACACACACACACACACACACACACACACACACACACACACACACACACACACACACACACACACACACACACACACACACACACACACACACACACACACACACACACACATAGCACAACCGTCACACTTAATTTGTAAAACTCAGACTGTTTAATATTAGATTTATACACAGAGCAAAGACTGTGGATAGGTATTGGGAGTAACGGAACACTCAGAATAGCGTTGTGTAATTAAGATTAAAAAAAAGTTTACCATGACATGAAAAAGTGACATAAACAGTTGTTTTGAAATGTAAAGCAGAAAAGAGGAATACCATCGCAATACATTGCTAGTTATTGCAATGTTTGCTCACTTTCCAGTTCATCAAGATTATTCTTTTTTTGCAGAGAGGCAGCCAAGCATGAAAAGGCAGTTTTTAGGAAATGAGCCAACCGCTTTAAATTTCTTGTCAAACAAACATTATTAAGGACAAACTCGGAAATGTGCATGTTTGTTAATTTATGTAATTCATATGGGTTCTGCTGCTGCTTTAAGTTATACGTCACTATTAATGTGCAAAATGCCCCACAGCAGCGTCTCCTCCTCTGGCCAGGAGCAGAGCTTCGCTTCCCTGCTACGCCACTCCCCGCTGGCAGCCAACACCGACAGCACACAGCTGGAAACCAAGGCATTAATACTGGGCCTGCTGAAGGTAAGTGAGGCAGGGGAGAACCAGGACTGAGCGGGGCAGACTGTCAGAGCCCTGCAGAAGTAAAATGAGAGGTTTTGTAAAGGGAATCTGGTGCTTGGAAACACTACCACTTTTGTCCACATGGACCGCCAAAATCAACACAAAGTGAAAGTTCATTGAAGCAGCTTTAATATTGTGCTACTCAAATCATGTTACTGACCTTGTTTGAATCAAAGTACATCTTTTAAAGTAACCCTGCCAACCCTGACTGTGTATTTTCAAACCCCATCACCTCGTCATTACCGTGAGGAGGAAGAACGATTTGAGCGACCATTCCCTCTTTCAATGTGAATCTGGTCATGTGAGTGTTATTACAGACTCGAACAGATGTGAAACTATCCTTTGAATTTCTAAGTACCGTAGAAAATAGATGAATTATCATAAAGCTACAAAAGATCAAAACCACAGTTGTGACCCATGACAAATTTCAATGATTCAAGTACAATGTACTTGTACTATGCGTTTATTTATGTATCATTTTGCAGTCAAAGGCCTTTCTCCCTTCTTTTGTTATGACTATTCACCATGGGAAGCCAAATGCGTGGGCAAGAAAGGAGTCATACTGGGAGCTTGAATGCCACCCAGTGACTAATGCATATGACAAATCTCTGAGCTGTGTGTGCTGTGAGCTTTGACGACCTAGATGCGTCAGATACGAATCACTGCTGTTCGCACAATGAGTTACTGTACATACATATGCATTACAGTTCATTTATTTGAATACTTGCAGCCCTCGAACAGACAGAAAAAGTGAGCAATGGACTTATATGAAAAATCTTGATATCAATAACAAGTTGTTTACAAAAAATATCAAAACTGTTAGTTGTTCATTTATGCCTATCTTTGTTCATTTACCGCTTACCAAGGAACACAATTGCACTAAACACTTACCTACCACTACTGCTGCATAAAAATGGGGTCTTATGCTTACACCTGCACAGTAATTCTGCTGTAAAACCCTAACTAACAGACTGTTTTGTGGCTTTGGTGATATAATTATTTTACTGGTGGTTAATACAATTTCCCTCGTTATAGGTAGGCCATTCATTAATGGTTTGATGATCACATAACAATACAGGCTGAATATGAACATGGCTGTTACCTCTTAGCGGCAACAACATCCAGAGTTGCTGAATTATCCTATTTGTACGAGTGCTATAGCTCATTTTGTTTTGTAAAATTCTGACTTCTCAGTCAATTGCTGCTTGAAATACAGATCCTTTAATGGAAGCATAATGTGTTTTTTTCCAGTTTTTACACAGATTTTTCCTCTAGTTGGAAATTATTTTTTCCTTCTGTATGAAGGTGGCACATAATAATCTTTCCTTGCAGCTACAACATATTGAAAGAAATACTCCTAACAACAATCTTTACATTGGTAAACCTCATTTGGCCTTGCATGGCAGCTCCGCAAGAGGCACATTGTAATGCTCTTTATCCTGTAAGGTAGAAGGCACCATATAAATGCAGTCCATTTACCATTTTATGGTTTTACATTGGCAATGAGACATATTTGATATAAATTGAAGGTTGACCAGACCCGTTATGACCAAAGCTTGGTCAATGTTGGAGAGTTGAGAAAAATCTGGCTGAAAACTGACTGTTTTTGTAGTACTGGATTCATTTGCAGGCTGAATGAAGAGCATTGCAATGTAATCTTGAGGGATTTTTTTTTAATTAATAATTGATTTATTATACAAATCTCAAATGTGTTGTTATAATTTCAAAATTTTGTAAGTAAGCATTACTTATGTCTCATGGGCAACATGGCTGAAAAATATGATAAATGATATTGTGCGATAAAAATTGATAGTGGACATGCTACATCTGTTATATGCTTATTTTTATTACATAGTGAAGAATTTGCGGCGCGAGAATGTTATGTTTCATGTCTTCGACCTGAAAAAGTGTGGGGCCACAATGTCTTCCACGGGGTCACAGCTTATTTGTGGTAGATCCATCTGAAATGGCCTGAGGTTTGTTTAAATCTTTCACTCTGAGTAAAAATCCAAGACTCCAATTCAGTCTGTGCTTCATGACTAACCTGCTAACGGAGCAGGTTAACTTGTGAATTTCAGAACGAAAACCTGCCAACAGCCTGACCAATCACTGGAAAATCTAAGTCATCATGCCTATTGCATCTCAGAGTGGAAAAAGTACTGAGTACACAATAAACTGACAAGTAAGAAAGAGCAAAAGATCTGGTTAAAGGCCAGTAGAATCACTTTGCTGTTGCTCTAATGCATGGGTTACCACAGTGATTGAACCGAGTTAAATGCGAGCCAGCTTTATGATACTGAGAAACCTAAATCAAGCCCAAAGATTACTGGTTAACACAATAATCTTAAATTGGGACACAGACCCCTGCTCTCTCCCACTTATCGGAGAGTTTGTACGCACTACATTTTAGATTAGAAAGTCCTTTTAAAAAACAGTTTTGTATTTGCTTTGAATTGCTTTATTCTGACACCCCATCAACCCAGATTGGTTTCCCCAATCTCCTACTAATAATTACTCATCTTCATCACTCATCGCCAAAACCTTAGAGACACAAGAACACAAAGAAGGAGACAAAAACACTTTTGCTGCAAATAACGGAAATCACATAAAATTGTCAATCTTACACCTCAATGGAGTGGAGGCTGGTGAGGGCCTCACCACAAATGAGAGTTACTATTATAAATTGAAATATTTGCTGAATCAACGTGTCAATGGGTCCCTGGTGTGCACTGTACTGATAACACTATAGTAAAATAAATGATTAAACCAATGAGACACAGACACCAGCTGAACACACACAAACACGAAGATATAACGTGTGCATGGCTATAGAGAGAGGGAAGAAAAGAGAAGAAATACACTGACAGCATGTTAATAGAGGCGTATGGCTGTACGAAATCACACTGCAATTTGTTTTCCCCTGCAGTAATGCAAATTGCATTGTTACTGAAAGAATGCAATCTATTAGAAATGTGGTAAATATATTTGCATTATGTGTCATTTGAAATCTTTCACCTATTTTTGTTCCCACGGAGCACAATTCAGAGCTGTCATTGTACTGTGTGAACAAATCCATTACAACACATTTCACACTACCTACAGGTTTCAAACACCCCGCAAAGGCTTTGATTGCTGCATTATTATAACTTCATGTCAATGGCATTACCAACATCTAATACAGCAAGGAGTCTCTCTCTGCGTGTATGTTCGTATGTCAACCACATAAATCAATAACCGTTCATCCGATTGACGTCACACTTAGCTGGTGTATTACTGGGGATCCAAGGACTTGTAGGCTCGAATGTGGTTCAATTTGGTCAAATGGTGCCGCTGTAACAATGAGCTTAACATTTGTCCTTTAACTTTTTAACCGTAAGCCTCAGAAACGATTTTTTTTCTGGAATATGTGGGTTAAGACAGATCTATCCATATAACGCTCATCGGGGTCCAGATGGATTTTTCACCATTTTGAATCATGTCCAAATTTTTTTGCAACTCTTACAACATTTGAACAATTATTGCCAAAATTGGTACAAAACATCCCCATAAAAAGTTACTTGTGAATACCCTTTTGCTGTAGCTGGCTCAAAAGCTGTGTGCAATTCATAAAAAGAAAATAAAAAAACATATCTCCTAAAGGTTTTTTGCTATTGTGACCACATTTGGTGGACGTGTTGATATAATGTCTGAGCCACCATGACAACGTTTGTTCCATTTGGATAAAAGGTGGGGCTGTAGCAGCATCATCTTACTATTATGAAAGGAATCTCTGTCAGTCTGTCAGTGTATGTATGTCTGTCCCTAGCATATCTCGAGAACCGTTCATCCAATCCACTTAATGCTAATTATCAAAGACAAGCACAATTACGTGTGATTTGATTGGTGTGTTGTGTGTAGTGTTTCATGTGTACTTGTACATTTGTATCGAGCATCAGCCTCAACCTGCCCCACTGCTTACAAACTGTCTTCAGCCATCATGGAGGAAGGCCCTCATTGTGTGAAGGACAAAAGCGGCGTGTGCCACCAGTGGGAGATAACGGTGATTTATGAGGCCCTGTCACAGCGGCGGCAGGCAAACATGCACTTTGGGGGTCCGTCTGAAAACTAACTGCCATTCTGCACCCAGATGGAGAAGCTGGCGGGAATGTACAGGATATTCCCCTAAATACTGGGCGGCCAACAGGATGCGGTATTGCACTGAAGCCTCGGGGGAGTGGTTAAATGATGACATGAGGATATGAATAAAATGACTGAAGGAGTTGCATTCAAGGTGTGCTTGTCAGCCATTGAGAGGTCTTCAGGTGCAAGTGCGGTTTGGGAATCACTTATTAAAGGACTGTCACTGGATAATTTTGTCCTAGTTCTTATATTTTATATTGCTTTCTTGATTTCTTGAAACTTGATTTTACAAAATAGCTGCATGAAATTATTGCCCTCTTCCTCACTCTGAGTGACTCACAATATTGGGACAGTCTTTGTTTCAAAACATTTTTTATTTGCAAAACAACTAAGTGACTGTATTAACACCAATTTAACAACATTATGGAAATGACAAGCAGTGATATAAAAAATTTGAAAAAAATCGTGCAAACATCTATGGATTTCAAATGATGTATTCTGCAGTATTTCAACAGACTGTGGTTGACTGTTTATCAAAAGGCAATGTTAAGTCATTGGACTTAGCCCTGGCTTCTTGGTCTCGCAAAAACTCTCTGTTAAAACTGGGGTACATCACCATGATAACTACAACTGAGAATTGATCCCAGAAGCCAAACAGTTGAGAGGATCGAATTGTGTGGTTTGTAAATTGTGCTTAAACTTGTTCACAGCATTTACAGCCAGTTTTGGGTATACTTTAAATATCCCATCACTGCTTTCCTAGGGAGTGAGGCAACTTTGTGAATAAAGAGAAAACTAATTAGTATCTAGTCAAGAGATGATTGGATAAATAACAGAAGTGTACACTGTACCCTTGTGAAGGGCTATAATTAAAGAAAAAAGACACACCTAAATAAAAAATGTGACCATTTATTGCAAATGATTGTACAGCCAGAGAAAGTGCTGCCCTTTGAGGAAGCTCTCAAAGAATTTGAGCAGCAACAAATATAATGCTGAGGGAACTAATCTCCCCTTAAAAACACACATGAAAAAAAGTATTTCAGACTAAATGAAAGTAGGCTTCCAAAAGCTGAACACATAAAGAGGAGGTTGGGTTGAAGGAGGGAACAGTGGCATGTAAAGTGACAAGTGTCGGCTTTCAGTGGCTGCATTGAACAATTGCATAAATGTGTTTTGGATGTTGCTAGTCAGCTGGTGGCCAAACAGCTGGTGAATAAGCCAGTGATGATAAAGTGTGAATGAACCAACCAATGCCAGTCAGTTATTCCAAGCTCCACATTATAACCTCCATGAATGCATGGGCCGTATTGAGTAAACAACACAAAAACGATAAATACATACGTCTATTATCATATGTCCAGGGTTCTTGTTGTGAAACGTGAAAATGGAAGAAGTGAATATAGTCACCATGACATCAGCCATTGGTTTGTGACTGCCGTTATCTCGAGTCTGGCATTTTGTCTTTCCCCATCATGGTTTTTGTCTATCGCAATCATGGTTTTTTTTGTAACCAGAAGTGACACAATAGAACTGAGCTTAGTATAACCGAATAATTGATTTTTTTTTTTTCATCTAAAATTGTTACAATTAACTTTCATGAAAAGACACGATTAAAAGGTTCCAGTTGTGAGACGAAAACACGTACAACTCCCAAACAGGACAACGCCAACCGACCAATCTTAAGGTAGCCACGTTTTAAAGCTAACCCTGCTTTATTGTCTTTATTTATCTAAATGGGACCATCATTTACTAAATGAACATCATGCTGTATTGAAGAAGACTTGATCAAGACACAAGCCACAACAGCAATATTACACAGAAGCACAGTTAGACAAACACATGAACAGATAGACCATATACAGGGCACATTATACCTGACAGACATGTTATACAATGCTCTTAACACATTTTACAGCTACATTATCAACCTGACAGTCCCTTCAGTGGCTGATTTCTATCTCACCTCCCTGGCTTCTGTGAAGGAGGATGACTGACTCACTCTGACTGTCTACAGGAAGTTCAAAGACGACCAGATAAGGATGGAGAATGATAAGTCATTTCAAAATTGTCACACTACAATGGCACCCAGCAGCCTGCAAAAACAGAATATTCAGGAAACAGCAAGTTCCTCGTTCAGAGGAACATTGCTTCCAGATTATAATCAGTGAATACTACCTGGGGCACCATGTCATTATTTAGGAAACAGTATGTTCAGGCTCTGAACAGCAGTGTATACCACACCTGAAACTCCAGGGAAAATAACTAACTCTACAAAGTGTAAAATGATTTAACTTTAACTTTTTTCACTTAAATAATGAAGGAAAAGACGGGATAAACCCAATTAATAAAATACAACATGAAAGCAGGGTTCTACTAACTAAAAATAACTGAATGAAGCAATGTCTATGTTAAGTGCACTTTCAACTTAAAAATAAAGCATTTGTCTAGAAAGCTGAATCCAATGGTTAATACTGATTTGTGTAAAGGTGGTCACATCAGTAGGACATCTGTAGTTTCATTCACTAAATTTGCTAAATATGTCAAATTACTTAGATTTTTTACTGGGTTTCACATTAAATGACCCAGCTTATCCTGTTAGGCTTGCCATTTGAAAGATCTGAAGGAAGGGTTGAATAGCAGATGTTTTAATGGCTTAACAATACTCAATGAAGTAGCAAGTAGAAGAGATTGGAATGAATTAATTTAGAAATACAGGATTCCTGTCAAACAGAAAAACTGGATTCAACTATTAGGTTGTTGTTGCAATGTACTGTGATGGCCTTAGTGTTGTGTGTATTATTATTATTATTATTATTATTATTATTATTATTATGCTGCTTTCATAATGTCAGCACTTAGAGTACAGCTAATACTATATATTCTCAGTGGGTTTAACACTGCCTGTTCTAGTGACCAACTTTTATATTTTACTTAGCCATTTTTTTTCTGTATTTGAATGTTATGTGTATATACATGTTAATATAAAGGTGTTAAATAAGGTATATCTGTCCTTTTGCAAAACAGGAAAATCAATAATTTTATAATCCTCCACATATTCAGGACAATATAGTCTTTGAATGGTTTGTAAGTATGTACCCTATTGTGTGGCAATAAGACATAAGATGTTTGAGAAGGACATTTCTGTGAAAGTCATTCAGCCAATGCACTCTTGCATTTCTAAATTCTAAATAAAATTTCCTACACTTTCATTGGGATTTGAAAGTATTATAAAACAAAAAGTAAGCATATCCCTTAAAGGCGACAAAATAATTAGTACTCTAAATATCAAAGCCAATTATACATGACACAAGAGTCACATATGAGATATTTTCATTTCATGTGTGGGAGGTTGCACATCATAGTGAGCCTTTGGATCATTGGGCTTAATATCAAATAAATCAGAATTCATTACATATATTCACTGCAGAACAGTCGATTACCCCATGCACATACTGGTGAGAGAAAATGTCCCAATCAAACGGCTATGTGCTACTAGGATCATCCTTATGCACACACTTTAAGTCTGATGTGATGACAGTCAAGAGGTTAAAAACGTGAGCAGAAAGATTCCAGATCAAATATCTTTGAGAAACTTGAGCACGAACTGAAGATGTAAAAATAAAACCTCTCCTCTATTTTAGCAGCGGCTATTGAAGTTCCTATGCACAAGGTGGTCAACTCCCAACTGTTTTTTTTTTTTACTGAATGGGCACCATGCAAAGTGAGCGTCAAAGTGAGAATTGGCACTGCATGAAAATAAGTTGTGTGTGTGTAAAGTCGATTTCCTTAATAAAGAGGTTAAAATATAGCTTTTGTGTGAGTTGCAAGAGCAGGGGAAGCCATATCCAATCATACACCCTCAAGCCACAGAATGACACAATTGTTCAAATCCACTCCATGGCCTCTCCCACGTTCAGAGCTAAGCCTCAGCTTCTCCACACTTGAAAAGCTTAGAGCCACAGAGAGTGTTGGGCCCTCAAAGACCCACAATTATGTGGTATGAGTTGTGAGGGGCGGGGGGGTCCTATTTATTCAGCAGATTGCTGTTTTTAGTAGCCTTGACTCCACTTATGCAGAAGTATTGTGGAAAAGAAATCTAGGATGATGATTTGTTGTCTCACAGTAAGCCTAGTTAATAACTAAAACAACATTTTAGGAGAAGTGAAGATACTGAAACACACACTTGTGAGATCATGCATTGAAAATCATACCAAGACGAGAAGGGCACTTGAAGAGCGCAGACCTCCTCCTAGGCCAATAAGTGATAAGTAATGCGTGTCCCCCTCTTATTCAGATCTGCTCCAAAATGTATTGGGTTCTTCCTTGGCCCATGCTACAATGACAGTTGGGCCAGTAGTTTCTCAGTAACCCTGCTGAAAAACAAACCAAACAAACCTGACACCCACTGCTACTACCATTATTATTATTAGTCACATTACTATTACTATTCCCTGTACTATTACGCTTATTGGCTTTGCTTCTGCCCTAGAGTCTTTGTGCTTTCTCGCCTTGCAGGTTTCCATGAATCGCGGAGGTACCTGGACCGTGGTCATGCTTTCACCCGCTGCTACTACCATTATTATTATTAGTCACATTACTATTACTATTCCCTATATCATTATTACAATTCTACTATTTTCATTGCTGCTGTTATTTTAAATAGTCTTACTTTTCTCCTTTGTTACTCTGCTTACTACTCTTATTATATGAATCATTTATGTCATTTACATTGAATGTGTTTTAACGTGTTCATTCTGTACACATGATATCTATCCATTTCTGTCCATCCTGGGAGAAGGATCCCTCCTCAGTCACTCTCCTGTAGGTTTCTTCCTTTTTTTTCCCTCCCTGTTAAAGGTTTTTTTAGGGAAGTTTTTCCTGTGCCGATGTGAGGGTTCCGGGAAAGAGGATGTTGCATGTGTACAGATCGTAAAGCCCTCTGAGGCAAATTTGTAATTTGTGATTTTTGGCTATATAAAATAAATTCAATGGAAAAAAACTTTGGTGGAATCAACCACTTGCATGAGGTCACTGCTTCACCCTGGGAAACCACTTAGCTATTTGACATTTAAGATAAAACAGTAATTTCTGAAATAGGCATCATTTCCTAAATAAAATAAAAGGTGTTTTTGATTTACCATTAGAGAGGTGCCATCCTAGCAAAAAGTGGTCGAGGTGCAGAGGTTGTAACCATGGCAACTGCACAGCATGTCACTTCCTCCAGAGGAGGGAAGAGATTAGCAGAGTCTGTGCCTGTGGCGCTGCCAGCCTCTGTTAAACAACAGCCTGCAGAAAGATGAGAACGTCTTCATTGTCATTCATATTGCTGGCCCGGTTGTAAGCCTCACTCACCACGATAACCGCCCCGGTCACCGCTGAGGTTCTCAAGAAGCTGATGTAATCGAGAGAAAGGTGAGAGATATAGTGAGACACGTTGGGATGAAGCATTCACAAAGCAATGATCTCATTTAAGTTCTGACCTTTTTAGTGCTTTTGGTTGGATTAAGGGAATGTGTTACTCTGACCTGAGTGGGTGCTGGGATAATGAGTTTGTTTGACCGCAGATCTAAAACACACCGATTTGACCATGAGGTAATAATGAGGCAATGATGAAAGTCCTTCTGGAGTTGTTTTAAAAAACCTTTATTCTGATTGTTTCTGCCAGTTTTCCAAACACTTCAATCTGCATTTTGAACTAAGCTCTACTTAGTTGTAAAAGAGAGTTACTTTGAAAAAATTTATTTGACCCAATTCAAAGCTACTGTGACATTACTGTGATAATGTGTGAAATAAACAGGTTTTTCTGTCTCATCTTAGCATACCTGATGGCATGTGCTAGATTCCAATGCACCAGAAGAAAAACAATCGATTAACGCAGCTGTCAATTACTGCTCATGAAACTTGTGAACTCAATCTGATTGTAAAATGTGAAATGTGAAAGTTTGATTCGGCCATTGGTCAGTGCTTGGCTGTTTTTGAAATAGATTCTTGGTAACAAACTTTATCTTTCTCTCATCTTACAGCTGAACACTACACAAAAATATTTTTCTGAAAACATTTGAATCGAGAAAAGGAAATGCATCCATCTTGATTGATACTTGATCAGTGCTGCCTAGTTTGACAGTTTGATTGGAGTTCATGAGTTTCCAGAGCAGTGATTGACAGCTGTTGGCATGGTGGAATCTTGCAAATGCCATTTGGAGCATTGATGTTTTCATACATTATGTCTCATGAACGACTGTCAGGATATAGTGACAGCTTGAGCACATATGACAAGATGTGATTTTTATTGAAGTCACCAACTGTAGCTTTATATATATAAATATATATATATGTATGCATTTGTCTTCAAGCTGTGTTTTGAATTTATCTTCCAAGGGCAATCTCACATGCAGCTGTGACAGCACACAGTACTGTGCTCCCATGTAATATAGATATGTCATATTTCTATTATAAACTTGATATAAGATCCTGATAGCCAACTGGAGATATTGGTAATCATTCTTTTTTATAACCTGCTCACTGATGCTGATATACAGTTTCTGGCAGCACTGGTGCTTCTCAAGGCTGCTCACCTTGTCGTCATCATAAAATAAAGTGGACGGGGTGATTACATAAGGGGGCAGCACAGACAGACATGTCAGGACCTGGTGACGGCACACCAGTGACAAAACAATTGACAAGTGCATCTGATAAAACAGATGAAGATGTCAGACCCTTGTTGCCATGGTGTGATACTAATAATGTAGAAATACTATGGGTTGTTGGCTTTATTCCGACTGCTCTGAAACACTGTTCCAACTTATGCATGTAATAAAAATGTCTTTATTACATTTCTAAGGAAGAAAAAACAAATTAAAAAATAGATACAATAATGTGATATTTGTATATTATTCAGCATTGTCGTGAATGTTTTAGCACCTTTAAAGGGCCTTTTTCACAGCATTTTGACTTGTGGAACTAATAATGTTAATGACTGCTTCCCTCCATCTGGATGTTCCAAAGCAAGCGAGCCAGCAGGCACAACACCAGGACCCCTGGAACTGGCACACCTAAGTTGAATACAGCCTAAATTCATGTTATTAGTTACACCTGTGCTTTTCATTTAATGACATGTCAAAATGTCTGCTGTGAAAAAAATGTAATTGTTCTTATTACCCAGCGGTTATTACTCGTTAGTTAAAAGACAAGTGTACTTTATTGTTCAAAGACCACAGTGTCCCTTGCTAGTCTGGTCTTTTGAAGTTGTTTTAAAAATGTTCCAGAAAATGAAAGCTGCAACACCCTGATAACATTCAAAGACAAACATTTCCTTTTTAAAGATTGTAGAAATGTGTACTTACAAAATGGCTTCAGTTCTGTACTGCATTTAGTTTGGTATAGCAGTGGTTATCCTGTTAGACAAGAAGTTCGTAAAAATTAGAACATTCAAGCCAAAAAGCATCGGGGTTCTGCCAATTGGTCCGTACCAATACCCACACTTGTATTATCTGGGAATATAGGCACATAGATGTACTGCACATAAGAGACATAACATGATGTTAAATGCATTGATAAAATAATATGATATTTTATATTTATGTTGAAAATGCCTGATATGATGTATGTTTATCGATCTCATTAAAAATAGATTGTTAATATTATTGCCTCTATATGACTTTGATATGGCCATGACAGGTAAACATTTTGCTCAGCCTTGTGACCACTAACATATATAAAGGACATACCCGAGAGTTGATTTACCAAAAACAACATTTTATTTATAAGTAATACCATAAATCAACCAAAACTATGGGAGTCTTGAAGCCTGGCCAAAAGGAACAAAAAGATAGAAAAAGTCTTGGCCAGCCATGGGCAGTAGGACCCAGAGCTTCCTCCCCCTAAAAAGAAACAAGTAAATAACAAAAGTAGGAATAAAGCAGGAAAAACTGGACTATCAGACCTCTGTCCTCAAAATAAAGCCCCTACAAACATGCACACATATATGCTCTTCTGGATGCTCAATAGGCATTTTCTTCAAAGTATTTTAAAATACAGGGCATTTTTATATCCATTCTATTTATTGTTCTCACCAGTAATCCCGTACTTCAGTTGGGAAACTTGCAGAATCTATTTTGGCTGGCATTAAAGTAAAACATGTGGGCTCTATCTGTGGTATCGTCATGTTCTGCCTAAAACAGATACTCTTAATATTCCAGATAATCAAACTTATTTTTTTAATTAGCTGTGACAATGCAGCATCAGGTTTGAGTAACTGCACTTGTAAACAGGGAGGAAGGGTGTAAAACTGATTTTTTTAATGAGCCGCCATTCATGAAAATGTTGACACAAATTAAAAAATAATCCCTACAGCTGGTTGTATCAGACCATGCAGAGAGCCAACACATTCACCTTGTTCAGCCACCGGGAGTTCAATTAATTTCCGAATCCGTTTCATTTGAAGAAGCCCTTCAATTGAATTTCCCTGGACATGCAGCACCCCAAACTCGACATTTAATGATGAAGACCCATTACAATCCATTCACTTCCACTGCCTCTGTTTTGTTTGGTAACCTGCCGGAAAACAGAGCAGGAGTGAAGCGAAAACGTACGATACAAACCATAGACTTCTTCATTTTCCTCAGCTAATGAAGGGGGCTCAAACTAATCCAAGTGCATGGAAATTACATTTCCTCCTTGCTTTGAATTTTTCATTAAACACTATAATGCCACGGCAAGCGATTCCTCACACCTCACCAGCTTTTAGGCTGGGGAGAAAGTTTCTAGACGATCTGTTTAATCCCAATTTAGTTGAAAACCTTTTAGTGTAACAAAGAAGTAAAAGAAATGCGTGTGTTTACATATTCATTAATAATGAATAAAATACATTCACAATATGTTTTTTTTAGAACAATAGTGCTACATTTTCTTAGGTCATATTTTACTACAGCCATTGGACATTATTTGTATGATCATTACTTCCCAAACATCTGCATTTCACCAAAACCATACTATTTAAAACATGTCCTCCACTGGCATCTCAGGCACTGACCCACAGCCTGCATGAACAAGACTGTAGTCCATTAACTTTGCTGACAAAAAAAGAAAGAAGGTAGAAGGACAATCAGCTTTTCACAGGATTTAAACAAGACAGAGGTGGAAGACAAACACATACAGTATATTTGACTTGAATGAAACAATAATAATTGATACCACTCTGTAGAAAAACTGGTGGGGACAGGCCAAGAAAATTTAGTTTTTTCTAATGTGTAAATAAAAATCTCTTATCCCATCCGAAATGGCTGATGTCATAACAAATTTCTCCTGCCTTTGCTGATTGTGAAGGTTTGTTCCTTCCATAGAATGTAACCTTCATTTAGGTTTCTATACAGAACTTAAAGGAGCCCAAAAAAACAACATACAGTTTTAAGCCGCTAGAAGCCTCCAGAATAGCTTTAACGCACCTTGTGATGGATTATTACTGAAGAAACTAACACAGTTTTACCATTTATCAGCGTTTATAAAATATAGCCCAAAGGGTATGTGTAAAGTATTGGATTGTTGTCTGATTGTGTTCCTCTATTTGAAGCACAATGCATATAAACAGAAGACTCCATGGAGTCAGTGTGTATACATACACTGACTCCATGTGTGTTGAAGTTAGAGCAGTCGTCAATAATTGACCCAACAATGGCTAAACCATGTAATGTCATGTGCCACTCTGTAACAATTTGTCCAGCAGCAAGTGATTTTAATGCGTGTGAGTGAGCCCCACTAGCTAGCTCATGTAGCCATGAGCCAGCTAAATGAGCTAGCACTACACTGCTCTTATACGGGGGTTTTATGCTGATTATGTCATCTAGACCAATGATGTCCGTCCGGAAGTGCATTTCCTTCTCTCCGTTTCCCCTTTCGGGTTCAAACTGTTAGCTCTGTCAGCACTGTTGACGTTGTTAGCACTGTTAGCAACATTAGCTGTCGCCACATTGAGAGCCGTGTGGAGGAGATAGAATTTTGAATTAAGCACCAAGTGCAAATTCTTTGCAAAAGATGCACCTCTGTCAAAATATCAGACTGTAATTTGGATGCCTGTTGCTGACTGAAAGCAACAGTAATTGGATCTCACACTACAAGTTTCCTGTCATTGACTTTCCTTATAATAGGAAGGTTAAGGTTCCTGTCACATGACATGCATGTCTCACCTAAAAGGTGTAAACCTGAGTAAGGTGTTGGAGTTTTGATGTTTGCTGAAGCTGTAGTAAAAGCTTGTCACATGCAACTCTCAAGTTAATCATCTCACTGTGACTCAAAAAGTATCTGCTGACAGAAAGATACTTCAATGTCAATATATTGAAGTATTTCAGACACTGAGGAGATAACATTATGGTTCACAAAAAGAAGTTTGACCAGGATCCAGTTGGAAGTGCTAATTGGTACTGCAAGCTGCTTGCCAGATTTTCAATTCTGCTAATACCCCGACCATCTTCTTTATCTATTTGACCTGGGCATTGAATATGAGAGGGTAAAATGTTGCCGTATTTAGGAAGAGAGAATTCTGGCCTGGCCTTCAACAAATACTGTAGGAAAGTCTAGGGCAAAGTTTAAGGAGCTGAACAGCTGAATCACTCCTCGTCCAGTTTAATGATAGCTTTTTGGACCAAAGGGGATTGGGCATTTGTGGCCTCACTGGATCCACAGCATTTCTCTACCTACATGAATAATGTTCCCTATAAGTTTGGTTTAGAGCACTGGAGCCAGCAATGGCCAGGCTCAACTCTATACTAATGTCACTCATGCACTCAATCTGCTTTGAAGGTGGACACAGTTAATCTACTTAAGTTTCTCCATAGGAACGGTTTGAAACAAAGCATGACTATACTCTCTCACTTGTCTTGTCTGGAGAGGTCATTCTCTGAATACCAAAGGGCACACTCCCAGCACACACAAATGGGATACAATAATTTCAGTAACTTTATAGATGTTATTGGACTGAGTGGATAAAATTCTTAAAAATATATATTTTTTTCAGAGTGTGTGTAATGCTCAGAAAACTGTATCACAGTATAAGAGGCTTCTTTTCTCATGACTGAAAACTGTGTATGCTTATTGAAATTGCAATGATGTGACGTTCAAGTTGTAATGTTTTTACTTTTAAGGTGACTTTTTTATAAATCAATTTTTACTGTTTAATATTGAAATGCTTTTGGCCGATAAGTCATCTTAAGCAATAATTTTAAAAGTCACTGAGGTCTGAGTCACTAGCAGGTGTGTAGACCTGCCACACAAGCCTGGGTCCCATTAGAAGAAGTAGACCTGAGACGATGTGCGATTATGTGCTTGCAGGTATAATGGTCACCTTTAAAATCAAGGCTAGGGTGTATACCTTGTGATTCTAGTTGTCAGACAGGAGATGTCATAATTTTTAAAACATTCATATGGAATTGATTAGGATCATTCAATATATATTTTGTTTCCAAATGACTTTCAGACCCCCTAATGTTGCCTTTGTTCATCTACATTCGGGTTGATCATTTCATCTATATGGGCTGTCCCGAATATTGTAGGAGTGGCTTTTCTTTTTTTCCTGTTTCCAATTTTATTTCAATACAAATAATGGGCTCACAAACTGGTCGGCCTACTTGCTACTCACTAGCGGACACTATAGTTTGGTGTGTTTTATGGATGTTTGGGATCCTGAGGGGTTTGGTTAAACTGGGCCATTTCTTTAATCTAAAAATGAATATCAGAATCCCAAACAAAAAAATGAATTCCTACCTAAAAAATGAATGTTCGAATAGTCACGTTTTTGGATCGAGCCCTGTTCACTTATATATGCTGTCCCTCTGATCAAATGTCAGCTTTTAGCTGTTCTTGGTTGGTTACACAGTATGTCATCTGACAGCACAGCTATTTGTCCGCATTGAACACAGTACATCCATGTGTCTCCTATCGCCTGCAGTCTGTCTGTGGGACTTCATGATGGGCCATTTCTCCACGTCCATGCCCATAAATGAGTTTGGCATGGGTTTGATTCCCCCCATGGATATACAGGCAGGGAGCCTGACAGTGGGACCACTGTGATGAATAGCCTTTTAAAACTGTGAAGTGCAGCGCCGCTATTGTTTTTTCCACCACCCCCTGACTCGGCCCTTCCCCTCCCTCTTCTCCTTCCCTCACCATTGTTTCTGTGTGATGGATTGATATTCAGCCGCTGAGCATCAATGCCATTAGCTGCAGGAGCTGTCCGATACCGCTACAGCGGCATATGTGTGGAGACACAGATCCGAGCAGGAACCGACATTTCCGGGCAATGGGCCTTGGATGCATGCAACACAAAACCAGTAATGAAGATCTTGCCTTAGACAGCTATCGATGTACTGTGGGATCGTGTGTCACAGAACAAGCAGACAAACACTAACATGTTCATCAGTGCAGTTCGGTCATGATATGCAAAAAGGGTTGAACCTAGAACCAATTCTTAAAGGAATTCACACATTTCCACTTTAAATTACCTTCAATTTTATTTTGTGTATTGGAGCCTAATTTTCAGACTTGGGTCAACTTTCAAACTTCATATAGTCCAAATAAGTTATCAATAATTTAATTGGCTTTGGCATCGGGAACAGGAACACCCAGTTAAAATCACGAGTAACGAGTGTAAATATCACCAACTGTTTACACACAGTCATATCAAATCTGTTGATGGGCAAGGAGAAGAAATTTGACTTTTAAATGTGCAAATGCTCCTCTGACAGTTAATTTGCTCTCTCAAAATAAATGCGGTTCAACTATCACGTCTTATATCTTACAAACTATGGGCAGTACTATATTTTTGTATACTTTTTTAGTTCTCTTGCAAACCTGAAACAGCAGATGCTCTAGCCCTGATCCAAACAGCTGGTGAGTTATATTTTGTGAATTAAAAACAGAACGTGATGGGTAGCCCTATTACTAACTTATTACTAACCACTATTGTTGTGTTATTGATTTATTTCCACTGCTCCGTCCAAATAAACTGATGACAATGACAGCTTCGGTACTAGGATTCTGTGAAAACACTCACCGTGTAAATTACCATTTATAAAACAGGCTTAGTACATAAGCAACAGTTTTCCCTTATTTACAGTATTTGCTATTTACTAAGTTTTTGGGCAATTACTTTGGCATTCTACCGGAATGACTGGTAGATCATTTGCTGTCATTGGTGATAATACTAACTGCTTTCTTACTTGCCTGGCCTTCCCACAGACCTGACATGCCCTCCCAAAAGAGTCAGGGGGGTACGGCCGAGCATATATAGTAAACAACAGTTTTTGAGGCGGGTTACACATTTCAATTTTTTAATTATCAGGACATGTAGTGACTCTGTATGCCAACAGGTGACAGAGTGCATCAAAAAGCATCAAAAAGAGCTTGTCTGCTAAGCCACGATGTTTATCTCATGTTTGCTTGTATCGCTCTGCTGGTCCGACATTGCGTACACATCTTGGCAAGGGCCCCAGAAAATAGCTGCGTTCCATTTTCTAGGCTGTAGTCCAGATAGGCTGCATTTTAACTGACATAGAATAATGAACAATGACTTTACTGTAGTTTCCAAATCAGTGAAAACTCAGATGCGCATGTGCTAGATATAGACAGGGATGTGTTTTTCTAATTGTATAATCAGCCTGATCAATACACTCAAGTGTGTTGCCTATTATGTTTATAATGGGCCTGCCTAAGCAAATCAAATGCCTGCCCACTGGGTCTGCGACTTCCAGCCAATAAGCTGATCCCCGCTTTTAATCCATTTCCTTCACCCTATCAATATACCTGTTTGGGACACTTGCATCGTAAAGTGACCATTTATTGCAATTGGTTGCACAGTTAGATTTGGTAAGAATTTAAGGAAACTCTTTTCATCTAAGTGTCTTATTCATTTTATCTTGATACAGGGAAAAAACTCTTCACTGAGTGACAAGTTCCTTTGTGGATGTTCCAATTTCCCCTCAAGGCTAACAGAACCGTTCTCATCTGAAATGTAGCTCAGTAGATGTAAAACCCTTTTAAGTGGATCTTGACTGTTTAGAACAATGCATGTTAGTTATAAAAGTAAGGAAAGTCCCTTAAATTGGCCCTATTATGCTTTTCCACTTTTTCCCTCTTCTTTAGTGTGTTATATATATTTCTGTACATGTAAAAGGTCCGTAGAGTGTAAAACATGAAGTCCTCGCCTAAAAGGAGTTACCCTCCCCCTCAGAAACATTGCTCCTGAGCTGCCTGAAACGGCTCGTTTGAATTCTCTCCTTCACTTCCGTAACATTATGAGGGCACAATGTAATGGAAGTGACGTAAAAGAGAGAGGGTGAGAAGAGGTGCTGCAGGACAGCCAGGATGAGAAAAAACAGACGGATTATGAGCATTTACGCATGTAAACATGTTGTAACTGTTACTGGTGATAAAAAAATATGGACCTGGAAAATAGCATAATAGGGCCTGTTTAACACTCCAGTACGTTGGTAAAATGAGCAATGAGTGCATCTATAGGGTAGCAGCAGGCAAGTGCTTTCTAATGCTTTACCAATAGTAATTATGCAGAGAGAAAAATAATTTGTGATACTAACCCTGTCTATGATAAGCCATGCATGTTGAGCATGAAGCCAATTATACAAGGAAAAATATTGTAGCGAAACAACAGTCATTTATGCTCCTGAACCAAAACACTTTTACCCTCTACATGGTATGCAGTTAGCCAGTTGCAAACCCCCAAAACAATGCCAACAACACTAAAGATAAATTAATAACTATAATAATAATTATAAACTGCATATTGATATTTTGTGTGGGGCTCAGTAATATTAAAGTATTTTGCACATGCCAGGCAACAATATATTAAATGATCATCTTAATAAAATAGTTTTCTAACTTAATTGTAAGGTTTATTGACATTTGCTAAGCAAAGACATAGGCGGCACTGAGCCAACACATCTATTTACTGTATATGAAAGCACAAGAAACAGATGCCAAGCATCTTTGTGGTAAATAAACCAGTTGAGATGAGTTGCAATGGTCCCAGATGGGCAACTGAAGGTATGGTAAACAGCTGACTAAAAAGGACTAAAGGAGCATTATTAGTATTTCTCCACATACTTATCTTGTCCTGAGTGTACATTTGTAAGCAGCAGCCTGCAGTGTTGAATTGAGGGTATTCTATCAAAATCCTGGTTGGGCAACTGATACCAGGCCCAGGGGGTCAAGTTGTCAGGCCAGAGCCTCTGTCTGAAGTGACTATTAAGTGTCCAATGACACGGCTAACAGAGTGCTATTTAATTTGCATATTCACGTGTTTCCTGTAAAAACAGTGAGCTAGGAAGGGACCTGTTGCGGATATTTATTGGCGTTTACAGTAGTCCATACATCCATTCATTCCTCATGTGAAAGATAGTGTAGTGTAATTTTGTTATAGATTGCATCTGACAAAAAAAGAAATTATGAAGGAGATAGGTTGGTCTTTTTCAGGGAATAACAAATGGAACCACTTTCAGATTAACATGAGTTCTTGTTTGAACACAGCCGTACTCCTGAGGTGGGAATCTGTATCACTCACAAGGGACAAAACATTGTTGGAGGGCCCATTCTCTCTACTAGTCCCCTACCCCACAGGCCCCTGCCGGTCAGTCATGTCACACGGAAGCCACAACAATTTCAAGACTAAGAACTGTCGAGATAGAAACTTTGCAATTTGATCCTGTGTTGATAAGATTTGATGTCACTAGTCAAATGTCTGTTTAGGTATACATCAACATTTATTTAGTTAGTATTTTTACTTTGGCAGGAGCTTTTATGATCAAGGACATTCATTGAGCGAGCTTCAGGGCTGTTTGTGCATCACGAGTGCATCTTTGGATGACCTGCCAAAATTGTTGTAGACTGAACATAATTTCTGTACCTCCAACAATAACAGGTAAAATGTAATGGACTCCAATGGTAAAAAGCACAAAAACAGGTTGTCTATTGAATTTGTCCTTTTTTTTATTGCACATCATTAATTAGTAGCAATTAGAGGACACTTGTTATGTGTATAACAGGCCATGTTATTGTGAATACCATCTATTTAATAGTTTGTTCCTATGAAAGATAGAGAGCATCATGTCGAGAGAAAATCATATTTTTCAGTTACATATAGGGAAGTTGCTTGTGTAAATTGTTTTCCCACAGTTCATTAACACAATTAAACACCAGAATAGTTTCCACAGCAGAATAAATGTTCGTATTTGAACAAACAGCCTAATTTCTTTCCTCAGCTACATGTGTTTGTCTGAATGACTATAACCACAACTCACTCTCTGCTAACACTAAAAGCTTTGCATGCTCTGAACAATAATCAATACTTGAGAAATGAGAACTAGAAAGAATGTTACACAGTTGTCCTTCTCTTTCAACACTATCTATCTATTCCCTATTGTTGGAGCACTTTTTTTCCATCAACAAAAGTTGTGTTAATGAAGCCAGCCATATAGACACCAGATGATGGGAAGTGATCTCTGTAATGGGCATGGGGTGGAAATTAATGGTATCTACCATTTACCCGAAAGTAAATTGTAGGCATCATGCACACCTCCCCAAGGTTGTCATAGAAATTATAGTTTATGTTGGAGGTGAAATAGGCATTTAATTGTCATGCTTCCTCTAAAGTCAAAGCACACATAAGTGTCCTAACAAATGTTGAGCGAGAGAGAGCCATATAAGTGCATTGGAAAGTCATGCCACATCCGGGCTAGCCTCTGTTGAAAAACTCGCACTACAGGCGAATACAATAAAGAAAAAAAATACTATTGAGACTTAAACAATTGAATCATTGTCTAATATTTACTTTTGGTTAATTTAAGATAAATCTACTGAGGCAAATAGTAGCAAATTAAACACCTAAATGTGTATTTTGGATGTTTTTTTTTTTTTTTTTACCACTAGCCTGAAAGAAAACATGTTATGGAAGGAAAATAGCTCAAAATCTCAAAATTGTCCAGTGCATGAAAAACAATGTAGTGTCTTCCCTTAAAGGCAAAATGAGTGGGATTATCCTAAAAAAAACTATGTATAGACTCTTAGTAAATAACTATGTCTCCATCATCACTTATGACCGGCTAGAACTGGATGGCACTGTCTGTATGTGCAGAGTATTTGTTATTTTGCTGTCTAAAATGTATTGTGACCATGCACCAGATTGTAAGCATGAATCCAAGAAGAAGCAACGAAAATGGTAGAAACAGCCAAAAAGAACCAAGTATAGCAAGGCAAAACACCAAGCGGACAAAGCTCTTTTCAAAACGAGAGTGAATCTGGGGTTATTGTTTTCAACCGTTAGCGAGCAAACCGCGACCAGGGTAGGTGTTTGTTCTTCTAGTGATTGCCTTCAAGGCAAATTTCTCAGAATCTATGAATACATGTAAAGTATGTTGTTCATGTACAGTAAGTGCTATCATCACACTCACACACACTGCCCGGCTCAAAGCTGAATCGGATCCAGCCCTCAGGGTCACTGGCTCCCCACACCCACCTCTAAACTCCTGTCTCGTTAAACATTAATGGCCAATATGAAACTGGATTCCTCTCGGTCCGAATGGGAGATAACTGCACGGGCAGAGCAATATGATAGCATAATCTGAGGCAGACAGCTCCCAGTGCCCTGACAGCTAGCTAGCTGGCTACACCGCCGGAGCTGAAGAGTCAGACGCCTGAAACTAAAATGAAGGACCGGGGCGGGGGCGAAGTGTGTGCGACTGTACGTGTGAGATTGGGATTGTGTGTGTGGCATTGCTGGTGGGGTAGAGATAAGACCTTAGGGAGAGGAAGACGGAGCAAGATCTGGGATAAAGAGTGGAATGTCAGTGAGAAGGAAGAAAAAAAAAACAAGAGGAAAGAGAAGGTGAATATCAGAGTCAGAGAAGCTAAAACAGAATAACTGGGTTTGTAGCGGGAGAGAGAAGAAGAAAGAGGTAGCATGCTGGGAGTTCAGATATTCATCCACCCATTTTAAGTATTTTTAGAAGGTAATGGAGAGTCGCTGCACTCCTGAATACTGATTAGAATAGAAAACTCAGGATATTTCCTCCACACATTTGCCTGTCTCTTACTATTAATGGAAACTCAAAATCGCTCCCAATACGGCTACGGTTCAATGGGCTGCATCACCTTATCTGATGTAATTTTTATGAGAGTCTGTCTTGAATCCCCTTATGTAGACCTCACACTGTCTCTCCTACAAGGATGCTAATGGGAAGTTGATGTGCTTGTTAGCAAATAAAGATTGGCAGAGGCAAGCTGTCAGTTGTATGTGCTTTCTGTTGTCGTCAACCAACACGGAACGCCGGCTCTTGTTGAACGTATCCCTAATGCCTGGGAGTGTAGTGCAGAGCCCGTCAAGCATGTCTTGCTTTTCTCCTGCTTTCTTACTCAATATTTTCCCCTTTCACTAAGTACATGACCTGCTCTAAAACAGATGGTGGAAAGGAATTTAGGGAGAAATAAGTTACAAGGACGTTGTTTGTGAATTTCAGGGCTGAGGAAAGAAAAAATGCCAGGGGGACCTTATATCACGGGATGAGTGGAGGAAGGAAAGGAAAGGAGGGGAGATGGATGCTCCCGCGGCACACAACATCTGTTAGCTCGGTGTCTTTGAGCGTTGAGTCTCAGGTGCATCAGCAAAGAGAAAGTATATTTCCCACCAAAACAGGCCCATCATTTGTTTTAATTTCACTGTTTGACACACCACTACGTACTTTCATTCATGTCGGTTTTGACAACCTGGTAAATTACGTGTAAAGTTTGTCTTTTAATTGGGACATTAGAACTTTAATATGCCACATTTGAATAATAGTGTGTGGGATTGTGTTGCTCCAAAAAAGGGTCTGTTCAAGCGTTTTAATTGGGACTAAACTGAAAAAAACATATCTGCCCTTAGTCCTGACACATGACTAAGCCTGGCTATTTTCAACAGTAATATGGCAGTCAATCTGTTCTGTGATCCAAATAAAATCACATCCTATGTCCAACCTTTGGACTGGCTTGACTCCTTCAAAATCTGGCATATACTAGGAATAAAAAAACAACATCTTTGCAGAAGTAAAGGTGCATTTATGTAAGTGTTGGTTCATGATAAAAATAAAATCTTCATAAAAACTTAAAAAAAACTTGCAGTTGTTCACTGCTCAGTTGTTTATTTTTAAGTTACAACATAAAGAAATTACAAAAGCAAAAATAAATAGCTGTATTTACCTTTGTTGATAAGCATAAAACTTAAATTTTGCAACTAAACAAAGACTATGAATCATTGAGCGATGATAATATTCAGCATTAGGAAAGGTTTCCACACGACTAAAGCATGGGCATTACTCTTTTACTTTTGTAGGTATTTGAAAAATAAATCAAAGCATTGGGTAAATAAAAGCCCTGCTACTTCGATGTTATGATGATACTGTGCACGAGAGGCTCAAACTGGGGCCAGCGCAGTGTCTGTTTTGGTTTTATTTATTTATTTACAGTCGTAATGTGTAGGCTATGAGTCCATCATATCTCTTTAAGAAGTTGTTTAAGTCACCAGAAATTTTAGTTTTTCTATCGCCCACTGGTTCAGTTTGATCATCATGCCAGGCAGATCCTCGAGCAAGGGTTCAGTCCAGTCAGCTAGTTAATTAGCAAGAGTAGATATCTGCTTATAGAGCGCCACTATCCACATAAGGTAATGTTGATAAAGCTCTACTTTTAATCGCTGCTGTCATGCAGTTATCACTAAGGTTATTTATACAGTATGTTCCATTAAGGTGTGCTGATTTGGTTGTGGCTCTTTATTGATCCCGGTGTGTAACTTTAGAGGAAAGTTTGGAGATGTGGTAGAGTAGGGTTTTGCTCTTGTTTAACTGCATTTTTATAAACTATAAAAATATAATCTTTTGTACTACTGTGAAAAAATTGTTCAAGCAAACGTGATTAATAGTTTGTTTTAAATTATCCTTGCCAAATTAGATTTCAGCACCCTCACCTCTGATTGCCATCTACTGGATATCTATCTATCAAACTGAATTTAGCTTGAACATCACATTTGTTTCAAAAGGCTTCAGACATTTGCACAAACTGAAAATCTAATTTATTATGCATCAGAAGCCCTATGTTGAATGGATATCTCCCCCATCACACGCTGGAGGAAGTTTCTTCATTGCTGATGTGAAAGCATTACATAAGCTGGTGGAACTGTGAACAGGACTCCAAATGCATGTACGAAAGCCTTCCTGTTGCTGCGTCCTAATTAGCAGAAATGCAACACATTTAAAAGAGAAGGGAGGGAGACAGAGTTTTCTGGGAATGCTCTATGTTTTATTAATATCAAAATGCGCATACATCTCTGGACCCACTCTATACATAAGCATGTTTCCAAAACACTTATTCACATCCACTTAGCTGTCCTTTGTGGGATTTTACGAGGGTTACTGTTTATGAATAATCCTGGTATGGTGGTGGAAGGGAAGGCTGGTTGATTGGTGGTGCAGTCAAACTTAGTTAAACAAAACCTTTACATAATGTGCTTCAAGATGTTATGAAAAAAGTATTTGACCTACGTAAAATACTGCAACCCAAACGCAGTTAGCTACTCAACAACAAATGCATTGGCAGCTTATGTCTGAACTTGTCACATAGGAAAAACCTTTGTCCTTTTGTGTGTCTAAGTTTGTGCAAGAGCCTGAAGTCTGCCATTCTGCTCACACATGAATGAATGTGTCACTCCCTTCCCTTCTGCGCTGCTCCCCCCGTGACAGCCCAGGGAGAGAGTAAGACAGAGAGACAGAGTGGGAGTTAAAGAGGGTTTCTGTTTAATACAATATATCCTTACATCTGCTCGCTATGGCAACAAAAGTTTAGAGCAATCACTTTTGAGCTTTAACTTTCTGAAAGTCAAAACTTATATTCAGTCAGACTCTTAAGAGGAATATAATAGGCCTGTCGAGTTGCGACTCGAGTCGACTGGTCGCTACCTCGAGGTTACCGTTATGGATTACTGTGTTACAGGTGTTGGTTACAATGACTGGTGTGATGGGAGGAATTTGCCAGTGAGGAGGGCTTTAACAATTGTGAGTTTTTATGGACAATATAGCCTACCAAGAAGTTATAATATCTGCTTGGTCTTTTTCGAATTTGGGTTGAATGTGTAGCACACAGCTTAAGATAGCATCCAGAGAGAGACCCTGACCCTTTGTGTGTACAGGTGCATGCACACCATCATTATTCTTGATTTGCATGTGAAATGATAAAAAATGCTTAAAGCACAATCCAATAGACTTTGTTTAAAGCATTATCATGTTTACCTCTTGCCATAACAAGTAACATACAAAATATAGCATAGTTAACATTTCAATACATGTCTGTGGTACAATGAGTTAAAACCATGGGTGTATCTTCTATCCATAAAGAGCTACAAAAGGCTGTGTGATGACTGAAAAGGCTGTCTAGTTTGATATATCCAGATTCTGCAAGAATATCCCAATGGCCATGTGAGGCACTGGACTCATCATGCATGGTTGCAGCTGCACAGTCTAGAGTAATGCCTTTGGGCAGCAAGTACCCCAAAGTTAAACTATAGAATAGGTCATTTGTTATTTCCCTCCAGGGGACATGTGCCTATTCAGATCTGATGACCCTATTGGCTGAATGACATAACTTTACAGTGCCTACCAACCACTATGTCGTGGGAGAGAAGCGCCCACCCTCAGAATACCTCTTAGATTAACACTGTTAGCTCTGTCAGCACATTTGCCATAGTTTGTAATGTTGTATTGAAAACTATGGCTATACCTTTAGTTTGGAGCCACAGGCTCAGCTGCTGCCATGTCGAGAGCCGTTATGAGGTAATAAAAATGCTCAAAATTTGTGTGTAGCACCTTAAAATAGTTGTATTATCTGACATGGCTATAGTTTAGATGGAGCTATTTTTCTTGTTTGTCAGCAAGAATCACTTTGTTGAACATATAAAACCACCAAGCTCTCCTCTCTCTGCAAAGCTCTTTAACGCTGTCCCTGTGTATAACAGCATCCTGTTATACACAATTCCCAGCATTCATCCTAACGTAGTTACTATTTTTGGATCTCCACTAGAATTTTAAATAACGTTTTGGGGGATTTGAACAATGTGTGAACAATGTGTGGCTGCACAATGCATGGTGACTGAACAAGCAGCTGGCTTCTTGTTCAGGGTTAAGTGCTTGTAGATCCACAACTTGATTCCTAAGCACAACTTCAAATTGATCAGACCAGTTTCCTCCAACCACGGTCATCATGGATTAATTCAGCAACATAATGCTTCCTGTCAAAAGCATCCATAGAAAGGAGCATCCACCCATTGGCCTTGGGTAGTTTGCACATACTGAAGCATTCCTTTTTTCAAGGTCCTCTAGTTGAGATACAACATTTGCCAGCTGTAATCAGGGTGCTAAGGTCTGTACTGTTTTTTTCTGGTAACCTTATTTTTAAGTGGGTTTGTAGAATACAGTTAGTAGTCTGAGCACACGTTTTTTTCTCACAGTAAATCTGTTGTGAATAGAAAGTGGTGACTGCCAAAAAACTGAAAAATGTGTTAAATCTTTTTATTCATTTTGCTGTATTTGCTGTAGCTTTTGAGTGTGGAGGGGAGATAAACAACTAGTTCAGAATTGCGCCACACCATCAAGTTATCAAAATCATAATTATTCGTGAAAGCTTCATATTAAGATATCAAGTTATTTCAATCATGGCAATCAATTCTGTGCTGGAGGATGATCTTCTTAACTTGAACGGTGGAATTCTTGCAATATCACAAGATATACATGAAAATCCATCTCAGGCTTCAATAATGCATTTGTGTCCTATTTACAGGGGTTTGGACCAAACATTTTGTGCGATGCTGCTTGCAGCTATGGGTCTGGTAAAGGTGTTTGAGAACAACAACATGGAAGGGTGATGGGTAATAATGAATCCCTCAGCTCTTCTTGGCAAGACCCGCCCTGCGTAGATTGTTTACGCAGAGACATTTGGTTAACGTTAGCCTTTGACCTCAAGTATTTAGGGTCAGGAAATCCCATTTGTCAGGGCATAGGACCAGAACAAATTAAGTTACCAGTACCTCGTTGTGTGTTCACATGTAGCCAATCCTAGTGCTTGAATGCTGAACAGGGCGGGTCTTGCCAAAAAGAGCAATGGGATTCACAAAAACACAGAGGTGACAGTTCGTTCAAAACAACAATGGTGACTCCTGAAGATGTTAGAGTAGATGCTGCAATAGCATCAGTTGTATCAGAACTGGAGGTTATTTCCTTATTAAATGAGAAGCAAAGAACGGCACTGAGGGCTTTTCTGAATGGAAAAGAGTTTGATTGACACATGGTTGGTATTTATTTAGTAAAATTGAAGGCTTTACTAAGACATAGTTGCCATCGCTATAAGCTACGCATTTTACTTTGTGCTCATTAGGTTGCCCTAGTTAAAGCAATACATTTCAAATTTCACAATAATGCCACAGTCAGTTGTCAGAGATTTTGGGGGTTCTCTTGAATCTTTACATTTTTTGAATTATTTTAAATTATTTGTCACTTGCAATTGTCCCTTAACTGTCTATTAATAGATTAGGCTACTATGTCTTGCAGTTTTTATCATTTATATTGGAAACATTTATCCATAAATATCAAAGTAGCGGTATTTAACATTCTTAACAATAATATATTAACATGGCAGCAAACATCTATTTGCTATGTGAAGATAAAGTGGAGTAATGTATACCTAAGCAGAGATTGAAGTCCCTCTCCCTCTGTGTGTGTTGTTATCCATGCTTGTAGCTTTGCTGACATAGCCCGGCTGCCCACTCTTGCCTGGTAGTTCATGTTAGTGCATATAAAGGCAGGAAGGGAAGTAGTCTGCAAAGACTATGGGAGGGCTATTTCACTGGCTACATCTTGAATGAACCATCTCCTAAAGCATGATTTGTTATTATCTTTTTGTAAAAAAAATAAAACAAAATGTTTTTATTTAAATAAATCACTCAAAAGACATCTACCATCAGACCTTTACTAGACCATTTTCAGACCACAGAGTTTCATTATTGACACTCCAGCATGGATGACTAAAAAAATATATGCTTAATATTTTGTTTTGGTTGTTGAGGAAATAACGATATAGTCAGTTAAGTGCAGATCTCTGCCTGGTGTGTCTGCAATGAATACTGCTGTCATATACCATAACCATAACCATAATTGGCCAACCCCCCATTTTGCCTGCAACTGTATCAAAAGTATTTTTAACGAACACATAAGATCTAATTTTATTCTATGCAGATGTCTGTACCAGCCCTGTGCAGGCGCGCTATTCAGCACCTTCTCACATGCGTTACCTAGAAATGAAGCACTTAATTAGGCTTCAAGTCAACTTTTTGGACAATAAACATTGCAAAAGTGAGGTTGAAACATCATAAAAAGGCCCGAAATATATACACATGTATTTACATTTAGCAACCCAGGCAAAGCAAAATGTGCTGCTTCCTGACTCAGCTCAGAGACCTGCTTGTAATCTCACAGACTCTCCTTTCACTTTTTCCCAGCAGCTGGGAAGCAAGACCTGGGAACTTCTTGGAATTGAGGAGGAGTATTTTTGTGGTTACATACTTTTACTTTACTTTACTGTCCTGCTACAACATAGCCAAGAAAGCACATATGTTTTCCAGATGCTTCTGTGGTCACGGCAAAATAAGGAGCAAAGTAATGTAATACAAGTTGCACATTCTTTGACAACATTTTAATGGCTTTGTCTTAACCGAGAGTCTGAAGCACACTGAATTTTCAACATACATTAAGTTGCATTTCTAGACTGAGGTTTAGTTGTTCTGAATCCCAAAGCAGAAAATAAGTTAGGCGATAACTTTAGTGGGAACTTGGGAATCTTTTGGGTTGTGTCAGACTTTTTAAACCGACCCAAGCCTGGCGCAGTTAATGTAAGCTGAAGCACTGAGTTTGTGTTACTGGGGTGGGATTGTAAATAGTCACTCCAAGCATGAGATTGCACTCTGGCACAACGGGACTGTCGGTAAATACAGAGCACTGTTAGAATTTATGGAACTCTCTGCATCGGAATATTTAGGAGCGTATATCAACTTTGTCCTTAGTAATCTACCAATCTACTTAGTAGTTCACCCACATCATTAACCACCACTATACCACTGGATATGGGCCTTACATAAAGTTACACTGTGTGTCCCATTCACAACACCATAGTGGCAGCACCTTGTATGGATGGAGTCCCGAGTGACCGCTAGTAGATATAGTCCATGATGGGGGAATTTATAGCTCTGCTGACAAAAGATGAATCAATAAGTGATTATGTGAATACTGCACAGTTTGATGTTATCACCCCTAGGGCATCCCACACTAAGCATTCATAAACACAATCAACTCACATAATATACACTTATTTATTTATTTATTGCAATACAACAGAAAATGCTCAAAAACAGGTGAGTGATAGGACAGTTTTCCAATAAAAGCACAATACAGATACAATTGATGTGGCGTAGCAATCAATGCAAGGTGATGTATTCCACAGTTTTTCTTCATGGAAACTGTCTTGTAACCCGAGGACCACTGTAACCCTCTCAGCCCCAGAAGGCCCAGCCATGACTCTTTGCATGGAGTACTTTAAAAGGCTTGCCTCAGTCCCTCCCAGAAAAACAACCAACAATGGAAGACTTCTTCCCCTCCCTCCTGGGTGCTGATTTCACATTCGCGTCTATTATGCATGAATGTCAATGGATGCAATGAATCAATTCAAAACAGAATAATAAATCATGTATTCCACAGGTTCTTCCTGCCCTCAGCAATGCAGGATAGAGAATTGAATGCCACAGCCTGCTTGGCAAACAAGTTATGGTGGGAAGGCAGGCCTGATAGTTTGCATTTAAGAAACATGGATGTTCCCTTTTCAGATGCTCTACACTGATGGTTTTGTACGATTGCAACTAGTGTGATAATTAAGCCTAAAACCAAGCTGGACTGTAAAAAGAAGTGCCTCGGTGGCATTGTTTCCGTATCCCCGGTGCATTTGTGTCTTTTAAATGTGAACGTGTTTTAGTTACATTTTAGTTAGCTAGTTTTGGATAACTGTTAATCACTGCAAAAATATGGTTAGGTCACCCTTGTTCCTGAAAAGGTTGTGCGATCGTTTTAAGTACGTGACAATTCAAGGAGCTGGTAAGCTAGAAATGTTGGTTGCCCTTCGTATTGTATATACGTACTACATATCAATTAATCATTTTCTTACATTTTAACACGTATGCTGCGCCAACACTTGCTACTTTAGGTAAATGGTCTGCTATGTCCTTTGGTTCAGATCCAGGCTCTGGGATTTGAGATTTGGTAATACTTTTCCGGTCATATCGTGATCACCATGATCAAGCATGCCACTGTTTTGTATTACTGGGATAAAGTCAGTGATATCAGTTTGATCCTTAAATGGAAAAAGTGAGATTTCATTATCTGGATCGTTCTGATTTAGATTACAAGTTTTGAAATACTGGCCCCAGATGATAAGAACGTAGGAGTCTGACTAGTTCTGAGCCCACATCTGTTCCACTGACAGGCAGAAAACAGAGAAGAAAGGGAGATGTAGGGGAGTGGGTGGAGGATGAGCTGGAGGGGGGTGCAGGAGAGTAGACACCCAGCGGCTGACTGCTGGTATCATGGGAGTGCAGCACGGCCCTATAGCTGGAGGTTAGATAGAAGCATCTTTGTGTTTGTGAACATGCACTTTTGTTGCCTGTGTGTGCGATTGTGTGCGTATACAGTAGGTGATGTTCGTGTGTTTGTGTGTGTGTGTGTTTACGTGTGTGTGTGTGTGTGTGTGTGTGTGTGTGTGTGTGTGTGTGTGTGTGTGTGTGTGTGTGTGTGTGTGCAAGGGAGACACATCACGAGGGGTGGCAGGTGTGAACCACAAATGAGGCCACTGACTGACGGCTAGTCTTTGTGGCCAAGCTTGCCCCAATTTATCCTCTCTCCGTCTCCCAGACTTCAAGCTTTTCACTTTGATGGACAATATGTCCTACTTCCCGCAACACTCGACTGCTGTATAATTAAATGTCAAATAACTGTTACCCATCACTCGGACTGAAAATGTATTATTGGTGGCAAATAGAGCACTAAATCAGTGATGGAGAAATTTTGGACTTATTTGTAGCGTCTGTGCTTCTGCATTGATTGAAATATTGAGGACAATTGGATTGCTGGAAACCCTTGTTGGAAAGTTATTGTCTGTCTAAATTCTAAATCAAAGCTTAAACTTTGGTTGCTAGCAGGCAACATCAAGCATCTGTCTATACTGTACAGCTTCAGTACTTCACATCTATGGCAACATTTTGAAACAGAGCCATGCTCAACAGAGAAAAGTTTTGAAAAAAAGTTAAAGGAGCCAATCATTTTTTTGCACCACAAACTACAGGGCTTTTAAAGATGTGAATGATGTCTGCATTTTTCATTCTTTATTCAGGTTTTTCATTTAATTTGTCACCTATAATATATATTAGCAAATGCAGCTGCCAGTAAAAAATAAATGATCTGACTGTTTTTGAACTACAAAAAGAGTATTAAGACAACACTGCAATGTAAAGTCAGCATTTTCGGATGGTTTCCACCGTTTATGGATGTGACAAGTAACATCGTTTTCCAAAGATATGCCCTGAATCTAACACATTAGTTTATTTTATTATTTTCTTCAAGCAGGCAATCACATTCATCCTTTTCAAGAAGGATGTGTGAAAAGTTAGCATCAAGGAGAACAGCAGTTAGAGACAGACATTGTATCACACTGGGGGAATTGAAAATGCAAGGTACAATATACCACTGGAGCACTTTCGTAAAGCAAAGTGTCCAGTCCATAGTTTTTATTTTAAGAGTGTCTAGGCTGAAAAAGTATTGACGGTTACTTTACACATATCAATAAACATGAAATATTGTTCGCAGCTTGAATCATAGTCCTGTCAAGTACAGCAGAAGCACAGCAGAGGAGCAGCATAACATGACAGCTCAAAGACCTTGGAGAATAGTGTGTTATCAGTCTGCCATCAAAAACAGGCAGTTCCCTACCAAGGTTTTAATATACTGTGTATGAGAACATTAATAGTACAGGAGCTGACATAGAAATTGAATTAAATCACTCATCTTGTTTCCAAAGGAGTAGCATGCATCACAAAGTATTGGTCTGTCAGACAGTACCCTTGGTGTTCTTGAAATATCTCTACCTACAGTTATTCTCCTTTCTTTCCATCATTTGATTCTCCACAAATTTCTTACCTTTTATTCTAAGGGCTAACGCTCGTTTTTGAAATGCATTACTATCGTCCAATAAGAGTGCGTCTCTCCAAAAATAGCTTTGCAGATGTTTCTTCTCTTAATGCAAAACATGTGTCATTGTCCTTCAAATGCAATCATCCCACAAAAGCTTTACATTTTTAATGCTGCGCATCCTGCTCTGCTGTTAAGCATTTTCTCCCAGGCAGCCTCTAATTTTTGCATGTGACGCTGTGTTGAGAAGTGCTGTGCTTGAAGAGAGATGCTGCGTATTAGTTTGTGTATAACTGCACATCAACATGCAGCAGAGTAGTAATGCTGCCACGTATGAGAAACTCATTTGTGCATGTGATGTAAAGTAAGGTGCATAGCAAAAGGAGTTGTAAAGACTCTTGCCATCGTGCCTTCGCCTTCTGTTTTAATGGCTAATTCAACATCTGGCTAAGGGACAACAGTTGTGCGTTCTGGCACATTTACTGTGATGTTGATCAATGTGCATTGTCCCTGAAAATAAATAAAATGAATAAATATGCAAAATACGGGGGTGCATTTGTATGGGTGGATTGCAGGAACTGAACATGCAGTTGGAGGATGATAGTCACAGATATTCCACATTCAGCTCCGTTTTAGTCAAAAGAACCTAAGCACATTTTCACACAGTGCACAGCATCCCCTCCACACACACAAGCCGCTGCTCAATGGAGTGAAGGAAATGGCACGCGTTCCGTGTCTAATTGAAAGTAAGCAGATGGCTGCGGGCTTTCATAAAGGGGTACTCAACATCAGGTGCTGAGACGTTTCGAAGAAAACCATGTCAGGGGCGGGAAGAGAAATGTGAACAAATCTAAGTTCCGTTAGATCAGACACAGGCCGGCCCACACCCGAGAGGGAGCCTTCTAATCGATACTAAAACAGTGAGAACAAGTCCAGGCCAAGACACAAGAGAGCGATAATGAGAGGGGAGAGGCAAGGTAGGGAAAGCAAAAGAGAAGATGGGTGGGGAGAGGGGGATCAGGCTGGTGTGATGAGGAGGGAGCAGTGAGGAATAAGAGAGAACGAGATTAGAGATAGAAGAGTGGGTAAGGCAGAAAAGAGAATAAAATTACAGGCGTTTGGCAGGGGCTCTGCCTCCGAGCAGCACGGTTGAAGATTCAGTATCTTGCAATTTGACGGTTCTAAACAGCTTTAAACAAGTGTTCAATTTGCCCGGAGATGGGTAACATAATCAGAGATAAACTGCTGTGAGAGGAAGAAGAGACAGGCATGGGGTAGTATCATTGGGCCTTTGAACATCTCTTGTAAGTAAAAAATATATAACTATAAAATAAAAATTCACTCCCTTGCTAACTATAGTAAATACATGTTTCAAGGGCTGAGATGACAAATGAGCATGCATTACAGTGTAGAAAACATGTGGTTACTGATACAGACAACTACAGGTTAAGCTCCAGTGCCCTCTCCACTCTTTCCCCTGGAAGCCTGAGCAAGTTTGGCCTTTGATCGTTATTTGCTCTTATATCTAAGCTGGCTGCTGTGGTGAGGTAGTTCTTGGAGCAGTACACAGTTTATTAGATTTTGCAGGAAGTAGCACTCTCCTCTTCCTGAAAAATGAGGATTAAATTGTCTTGCAGGAAAGGCTGAATTTCCCCTCAATTGGTGTGGTTACACAGCTGGGAGTACACAGCGTGCCTGGCACAATGAACCCAGTATCACTATGGATGGGTCCCTTATGGGCGAGCTAATGTGGCTTCTTATCAACATTTGATCCAAATTGCATCATGTTCTTTTAATGAGGTTGCATTTCAGCTTGGGGGTGTGTTTCCTGGCGATTGGAAAAATAAGTCAGAGTCAGACATGATGTACACAGTGTAAATGTGTGCGAGTGTATATGCACATGTGTATGTGCATTGTTTTTTTGGTTTTTTTTGTTACAAATCTTCTTACAAACAGATGTTGGTTTAAGCGTTGACATTTGGAAGTTGTGCCCATCAGTTCCTCTGCACAGCTCTGCAAGCTACAGTTACCCATAACACCCTTATCTTTGTAGCCATTAACGTGTATCTTCAGAGAACTATAATTTGGCCATTAGTCTGTCCCGCACTCACACAAATATACACACACTGCACTTTTGTAGACATAATTGTCAACCTAGTGCATTTCAATATTGAAAAAAAAGAAATATAGACTTTCCGATGTATTTCATTTACCCCCACTTAGCACATCATCTAGCCTAATTTAGCCCTTTTAGAACAACACATGGTTGGACAATCACGCCATGCCAACAGTGGGCTTCATCCTTCTAGAGGATTTATGCCTCAAGCTTTTTGGCTACAATTTGGATTAGAGATAAAGAATTGGCTGCCGAAGGGAGTGCGATCAGTAAACACAAAAAAACGAGAAAACAGATTTGGGATTCAATGTGTAACACCATGTTCTGAAAACACCCCCATCTTGGTGTTTTAGCTCAACTTCAAAAGGTCTGCGCTCAGTTAATTGTACATTTGCATGTATGTGCGCACCCCTGTGGGTGTGCATGCACGAATCTGGGCCATTTGTTTGTACATATTTATTTGTGTACTAAAATATGTTGGAGCATAATCATTCAACTACACCTTTTCATCCCACTTGACAGACCAGCTAAATAGTGCAGGGCCCTGGAGCTCAAAATGCATTAGGATCGCATACAAGTGACAATGAATTAGCTATAAATAACTTTGAATCAATATACCCTCCATTAAACAGCCCTCACGCACCAGCTGTACATTTGCAATGCCTTCAGAATAAGCATATTTATTTTTAAAAAGATGCCACATAACTCTACTTGTGAGCCACCCACTCAACAAGACACCGAGAGCCATACATATGTTCACCAGTTGCTGTGATGCTAAGCCATACCTGCCAAATGCCGTTTTCTAAAAATAAGGTCCACAACACACACAAACACACATACTGCCTTCAAACTTTCTCTGCAAAGCCCCTCAAAGTCCAAGCTCAATATAATGACTCCCATCTAGGGATAAACTTTCCCCAGTACAGCAGATGGCAATGATTTGCATGTAAAACAACAGCCTTATCTGCTGCTCACTGCTGGAGGAGAGATGGGGTTTTCCCCCTCTCTTCAGCTATGCCATGAAGAGACAATGCACATCTGTTACTGACCTGCAAGCCTGCTAATGAGGAGTAGGCGCTGGACATGTATCTCAACACTGGAGCAAACAAATTACGAATAAATCTGATTACACTGTGTCTGATTATATTGTGGAGATTTGCTTTTCATGTGAATAAATTAGAGACATGTCCCAACAACATAAATCATTACATTTTAGGGTGAAGACTTGGTTTAAGCTTAGGGTAAGTTAGCAATAGGTTAATGTGTGGGTAAGGGTCTGAATTAAGCTTGTAGCAGTTATGGTTCGGGTTAGTCTTGGAAATGATTGTAGATCTAATGTCCTATCATGTTAATATAAGTCATACACCATTGTGTGTGTGTGTGTGTGTGTGTGTGTGTGTGTGTGTGTGTGTGTGTGTGTGTGTGTGTGTGTGTGTGTGTGTGTGTGTACCTGTGTGTGTACCTGTGTGCACCAATGCGCTACCTCACACATGCCAGAGTTTTAATGTCACGCATTCTTAAGTCTTGAATTGTTGACGGAGAGTGTACTGGTACATTACAAAGCATTCACAGTGTGTTATAAACAGCACTGAGGTCTACATCAATCAATGTCTCTTGCTTTAAAGCTGCATTAATCGATCTGTTTATTTGTACTTTGGGTCAGCAATATAATGTGAAAACACAACACTGACATACTGTATTATCACCTTACAAAGTTTTATGTGGTGAACTTGCTGGCAAACACTTTGAGCAGACAAAAAGCAACATTTTCATTCATTTGGAATTGTGTATTTGACAACCTGACAAATGTAAGTTGAATGTTTAGTCTCTTTTAAGCTCCATTTTGCTATTCACTAACATCTGGGCCCAGAAGCAATTTTCCAAACCAAGGAAACTTACTTTGATTTTGTGCAAAGGAACGCTGGTTCAATTTCAGTTCCTCAGTCATTGTTCCTGCCGCCAAAAAAGTGCCTGCTCTTGGGGTAATACTTGACAGAGGCCCAAGAACTATCAGGGTGGAGTTCTATGCTTGCCTGTTGCCCTGGAAGACTAAGATGGATACATTCACATTTGTAATGTTGCTAACAAAGACACATTTGGCCAACTGAGAACCAAACTGTACGAACTCAACACTTTTCACAGGTAATGTACAGTTTAACGTAAGTTATTAAGTGTTAGCAAACAACTTGGTTACTACTTGGTTAGGCATAGGAAAAAAGTGTGCTTTGGATTAAATAGGTTTGTTATACGTTAAATAAGTGCGCTTGTTACGTAACAACAGTTACGTAACAAGCGCACTTATTTTATGTATGTACGTATGTACGTTTATGTAACGTAACTGTTGTTAATTAAGCTACGTAGGATACGTTACAAAACTGCGTTAGAATAAGTCCGCTTTGACTTGGTTTCACACGGGGCAAGAACAACGATCTCCTGAGTGAAAGTCCTGTGTTTGTTTTACAAATACATCCAACCTGCAACCAAACCGCATTGTTAAAGTAGCACACTTCCAAGTCATCCCACTGTAGTTTCTAACTTTCTCTGTCTGCTCTTTGGTGCTGCTGCTATAAATGAGTGTGATGGGAGATGAGTCAGCTGGCCAAAAAACAAAAACAACTGAGGTAACAAAGAGTACGTAGCTCAGTCAAGCTGGTTTCTATCGTGGGGGTATACCTACGAGCAACCCTTTTGCAACACACATAATTATCTATGAGGCATTGTTGGTATAAAGATATTTATATTAAGAACACTTTTAGCTGATTCCCTCTCCTCTGCGGTCACAGCAGAAGTGGCGGGTAGCAGTCATCCAAGAGCACCCACAGCCACCAGACACTGTTACTTCATGTGCTCTCTGTCAGACTATAATCACACATGCATGCACACACACACACACATACACAGCCTAACACCAAAAGGTCAGAGAGGTTTTGTTTTCATCTTGAGTGATGTCAATCCTCTGTCACCCTGAGCCATTTCTAAAGTGTTGCGATACTGCGACTCTCTGTTTTAGTGACACTTTGGTCCTGAAAGAGCCCTCAGGCTCTCAGGCTGAAAATGTATCGCTCTGTATTCAACCTACAGCTTGCCAGGACAGTTATGTCCTTAGGCACTTTGGTGGGCAGAGAAGGGGACATCTCTCCTTCTTGTTTCTCTCTCTATGCCTTTCCCTATGTTTTTTATTTTCCTTTACACCCACAGATACATGCTCCACTTCTAACAGAACTATAATTAATCTTTAAAATACAATTCAGGGTTAGATATTGTTATGTTAATGTCAAGTGTAAAAAGAAACCAAAAACTAAAGAATTACACTCAGTAAAGTGTAGATCTCTGCCAGGTGTATCTCCCTCTCCTCTCCAAAACAGAGACCAATTGAATTTCACTCTATTGTCCCTCTTAGCTCCCTTACAATCGAGATAACAGAAACATGGATACATTCATCTTACATCCTGCCTAACTTAAGTGGAACATATCAAGTATGGAATTAAACTGCAGATTTTATAGTTAAAATGAGATTAGACTTGTCTATTGATGTCAATGTTTGAGCCACTACAAGGACCAAAATGTGGCTTCCAACTGACTAGGAGAGGCTTGTTTTTAGCGTCGTTGATTGCCAGAAAATGCCTTTTGCTACTGAAGTAGTTGCTGATCACTGTTGGTTCAGAAGAGTGAGGAGTCAGCAGTGAAACACGGTATAAAACAGTCAGTAGAATATGTTTTCAAAAAGTGTGAATCACTGCAACCACGACAGGTTCTTGAGCATGCACAAATAAATGAGCGACAAAAACGTTAGGCTGATGGGTCTGGTAGTATGCTAGATTAGCTGTGGACAGACAGAAAGACACACACACACACACACACACACACACACACACACACACACACACACACACACACACACACACACATACACAACCGAATGCATGATCTCCACACAGGCTGACCCCCATCAGTAATATCGTTTTTTTGTAATGGATTCTGCTTGATAGCTGTTCTGAGGCTTAAACAGTTTAACTGTGATTCAAAAAGCATTTAAGGGATAGTAAGAACTGCTTGTAATACTGTAAGGGGATAAAGGGGAAAGGAGCAATCAAACATTTAGCTCATTCATTTATTTTTTAAATAGCTTGCATTTCCTCACAGTTTATAACTAAACTGCAATGCACTTATTTTACACTTACTCACTGTTACTTAAGTGTCTTCTCAATTTTACTAAATAGCTCAGCTAGATCAGCTACAGTATAATCACGTATTGATCCTGAAGATGCATCGACTTGTACCAGAGCTCATCAGACTCAGATGCATGTTTCCTGTTCATTAGTGATGGCACATACAGTAAGAACTTTGCCCCCTACCAGTCAGTTCTAATCCATCCATGCAATTTGAACAAGAAAACAAAGTGGAATCCACAATCTATATGTTTCGATCCCAAAGTCACACTGATTTGACATGGCGGATGATTTGTGGGAGGAAGATTCCAATTAATTGGTTATGCAATTCAAATCATCACCCTGTTGGCATCTGACGTGGCTGGCGTAAAGGCCACATGGCAGCTGTGAGGTAAAGGCTCCACAGCAATCAGCCTCAAACTCTGAGATAGCATTGACATGTTCAGGAATAGTCAATTTGCCTGCATATGTTAGAACAACATTTCTTATTTCAGCAGCTGCACATGGTGTAACCACAAAATGGACTAGCATTCCTTTAGTTTGGGGACACTCATGGTTACTGACAGGGCTTTGTTTGTGTCGGAACCTGCCAGATCAGGAAATAGTATGGCTAAATTAGGGAGTGAGGTGTGTGTGTAGGTGCCGCGCTGGCCGTAGTACTGAAACAGAGCAGAGACTGATAGATAGACAGAACACGTCATGGTTTCTAGCCATCTGTCAGCAGCAGCTCCTGGGCAGATGGGTGGATAGCGGCTGGCTAACCTTCTTTTACCAGGCTGACTGACAGCAGAAATGTAACGAACCAAAATAGAGTGTCATGTCGGATCCATTAGAAGAAACCAACAGTGTTTGTATCTGTTGATTCATTGATTTTGATTTCCCCGCCCACTGTAGCAAATGACGGGAATCTGGAGTCATTGTGGATTGATAAATTTAATAAAATGGGATTCCAAGATAGCATGCTTGCTATTTGTGGTTGTAAATAGAACGTCAGTCGTACAATTTTCCTTCTCATTGAAGCAATCCACAACCCTAGAGATTGAACCAGCGTAAAGAGCTGTTTACACACACTTACCTTTACAGATTTTTTGTGAATGCTCAGATTAATATATGTAAATAATATATGTTAATATATGCTTTACAATAAAGGCGAGTTTGAGTTTTAAATAATAAAAAGGAGTACATTTTTAAATCTACAACATGTCAGTTGTCTGTTGTGCCATGCTTTTTGTTTTGTTTAATGGTTTTGGCTGTCAGCTGGGAGCAGGTCAACTGGCACACAGTGCTGACTCCTCCTACCCAGGCTCGCTTTGGCATACACTGGTGGCAAGTGTACCCTATCTGATTTATCTTCCCTACTTTCCTGGTGGGTAAATGAACTGTTCATAATTTTGATTCCTCCCAAAGTCACAGCGAGATGTGTGATGGCTCAGTGACCTCAATTATCCTGACCGGTGATGTCCTGTTAAGACCACTTTTTCTTGGTCTATATCTATTGATTGTGTGACCACTAATTGGACCAAAGTGGGTTTTTTGGGGGGTTGTGGATGTCATTTACGCCTGTTTCCTATCCTAATTTGCATTGTTTTCACCATCACTCTGAATTGATTCCAAAGTCACACTGACATGCCTGGCTTGTTTTTTTGCAGTTGGAATCAGAGCACTTCGCCCTTTGTGCACATCTATACCTATTGATTCTGAAAATAAGTAGGCCCCTCTTCAATTCAGCTGTTCAGTGAAGCAGCACCAAAATAAAAACAATAAACCATACCTCCTCGCATATTTAAACTTAAAAATCACATTTGCCAACTCTCAAAACAAAAGGCTGAAATTAAAAATCCAAACTCACTTTGGCACAGTGCATTCCCTCTGCTATCCACTATCATTTGCAATTAGTGACTTGACTTGTTAACTGCATTTTAAACACACACCAGTGCTCATGAGGTTGCAAGAGCCAATAAACACAGACATCAATTTCATGGATTGGAAAGTGTTCAGCTCCGTCAAAGGGCAACTGGACAGTGTCCTCCATTCCACGGATGGTTTGTTTTAAAACCAAACCACAACTCACATTTCTTTTGTTCAAGTCTATGGTATTTCAGGTGATGAAGCAGATATCTTTCATCAATGAGACTTGGAGATCATTTGCTATATACTCCTTGGAAAAGGGAAACCCATCTCGGTCAGGGTTTTCTGTTTTATTTTTATTTTTTGGGGGTTAGAATTGTTAATATCTATAACAGAATGGTATGCTTATTTTACATAAACTATTAACTGAATAGCAAGCTATTCAATTAAATGCATAATTTCTTTTTTTTTCATTTACAGATATGCAATGATAATTTCTTGGTAATAAGTATGTTGATATTGTCTAAAGTCAAGTCTTTATTTGAACATTTGACAAGACGACACAATGATGTGTTTGTGTGTAGCTTGCACTGGGGCCCATCCTAACTATGTTATGCCACTGAACAGACACAAGCCCTTTCTCTCTCTTTGTTTCACAGTGGTTTGTACAAGTGAAGAGCGAGTGGGTGGAGTTATTACAGAGTAATGTTCCCTCTAGTGCTATGATAACAGCAGTCTGCCTCCGTTAGATGCGATGTCAGCAACATGGTTTATTGTGGGTCACAGGCTCAACCACGCACAGTTACCCCGTGGTCTTAGTTCAATTGCAGATTAAATGTATAGCTGGCACAAAGTGGTGGAGCTTGTTGGAGGAGAAGGACCCACTTAAACAAAGACAATGGACGGGCATGCCAAGTGTCTAAGCGGTCTAGGGCTCATCAAGTGTGGATAATGGGATAGATGCAAGATCAGTACAAGCAGTGGACGAGCAAACACCTTGTTGAGAACCAGTTAACCCAGAACCGAAGGGATGATATTCAAATATCATGAAACACTGATATCATCAGCATAAATAATGCTGCCACAATGTCCAAACAAACATCATATGAAGCATTTTATGCTTCTTCCAGTAAAACATTTTTAATAAATACATGACCTAAATAGAATTCCACAATATCCACTTTAGTTTCCTACACCACATGATTGCACTTCCAAACACAAAGGACGTTCTTGTCCTCTTTAAAGTAGGTTTCAAGAGTATAATTCCCAGATAACTTTTAATATTGACAGAGGCTGTGGCTGAAACAGATTTATTGGAATTGGACGCTTGAGAATTTAGTCTGGTTCACAGGCTTTAGATGACCATCAGTGTAGTGGGTTCTGTAGAAGAGAGGCTTTTATATTAAACGGTAGGTATTGATATTCATCTCACATTATTGCACTTAGTCCCCCACTCCCGCTTGATTTGCATTAACAGCATTTAAAATGGAGGGAGAGGGAACTCTCAGTGCAGTAACTTGCACTTGACTACATGATCACTGTGACTTAACCTGCACTTTTTTTCTCTTGTCAGGCGTGAAGGGCACAAGGATCTGAGTGTATTAGACTAGAGGATGGCTGGAATAAAGGCAGCCAATGTGCAATGGAACTACGCGTTCGAAATGAACTACCCAGACAGTTTAAGCTTTCAGGTTTAGTGATGAGATATGACACAGGCTCTCTTATTCCCAGGGGTACCCTTCCTCTGACCTTTTAGAGAGCTGGAGACTGCAGGGAGTGAACACAGTGTATGAGGTTTTTATTCTAAAGATGAGATGTAGTTTGAGAACTAAGATTCATCCATCCATCCATCCATCCATCCATCCATCCACCCATGATTGATAATCAACACTAACTAATTTTGCGTAATCACTGCTATCTTTTGATGAAACATTTGCAGTGCCCCCATTCTTAGACGGGCCTCTAAAACAACAACATTGGTTGTTTGGATCTCTTGTGGCCTTTCTATTCTGACTGATGTCTATCAGAGGAAAAAAAAGCGTCACGCCAAATTCCAATCCGAAACAAAAGAAGCAAAGGTAGAAGCAAAGTTGGTCAACTTGAGTCCACCTCTACAATCACATTGCAAAGTCTTTTCACTGCAACAGATATCCAAAGCAGCCTTTTAATAATGGCAGTGTGTTCATGCTGTACTTTAATGCATCAGTTACTAGCTCCCTGTTTTGCTGTCATGCCAGATTCCACGCTGTTCACATGAAAACATTTTGAAGGCCCAGACATTCCATTGTCATGCAAAATTATTTGAGGTAAATACAATTTTTTTATTTCACCTAATTCAATGTAAGGCTCATTATTAATGTCAATGGATAACCCAAATAAATAAGACAAAAAACTGATATATTCTAAAACATTGGAAGAGCGTTTAACTTGTTTTAAACTTTGATATAACACTATAAATTTGAATGTAGGCACATTAAGTTAATGTGCAATGGAATGTGGTCCATATATAAGATTGCCTTGCCCTTTGTTTGAAATATAGTTTTGTTATAAAATCAGAGGACTGGTGTTTAAATGGATTTTAGGTTACACTCACTGGAGTGAGTGGGTTAAAAAGAAGAGATATTATATCTTATGCTTGACTAAGCACATCCTTTGTAGGAGAAATGTTCACTCATGGCATGAATTTGATGGCAAGTAATTATCAGCTACACATCTGTCATCCTTCATTTGCATAAGATTTGATAGAAACACAGCAATTACTAAAGAATAACTGGAAACAAGCCTTTTCTGTTTTCGAAAAAAAGCTCCCAACTCCTCTGCACCTGCTTGTGAAATGTATAATTTAAAAGCAAAAACAAGAAAAGATGTCAAGATTCCACCATCTTGAATACAGTTAGATCTCCCATGTGAAAGTAATCAACAGTAGAATGTGACAGGGTAATGGGGTGGAAAGCAATTCAAGTCCGCAAGAGTGGGATGATCTAATCATCATTTAATTTATTCAACAAGTTGTCATTTGCAGATGGCTTAGGAGAATGAAGGGAGAACGGACCTTCCAAAGTAGAGTTTGGGTTTGCTGTGAAATTGACATTGGAAATGTCATATATAATTTTAGTCTCATCTCATGAAGCTTAAATAACCACTTGCAGATAAGATTGTGGAAGACAGTTAGGTGAATATTGAATTTTATCAATATTATGCATCTAGGTATCCGCAGCTGCTACCTGTCCATAACAAATTTAGAGCCAGGAAATGAACAGTCAGTCTGTCTTGGATTATTTATAGAATCTGTTTAGCTGAATTTTCTATGCATTCTAAAAGTGGGAATTGGAGTGACTTCTGCTTTTTTAAAGTATTTTAAAATACAAATAATGCAAGAGTTGATGTTAGACACATGACTTATTTAGTTTTTATTACACTAAAGATATAATAATGTTTAATAAATTATAAAATCTAATGGATTAAAAACAAGGTAAGGAAGGATTCCGCTTTTATCTGGACATACATTTGCCTATGAGAAAATGTTATTAGTGAAGACAACTTAAACGGTTTGTGTATATGGTATGTATATGGTTTGAAAACCAGACCAAAATACTGTTGTCCACATTTATGACAACAGATACATTATGAAACTAAAACTATTGATGGGAAAAGCACTTGCATATTGCTTATTAGACTACTTTCACTTTAATACTTTTTAAACAAGCATTGCTATGCCACATAAATTAAATAGACATTTCTTATAGAGCCAACAGCAGAATAAAACATCACCAAGCAGACAACACAGAAATATATAGACAATAAAAACTCCACAGCAGCTGCAGCCCATAAACACACAATAAAGCAACGGAGAGCCTGCGCAGTTTTTACACACACCGTAGTGCATACACAACTCTTTGTTCCTGGGCAAAGCAGTGGTTCTTGTCATCTGGAGGGAGACAGTTCCATCCAAAACAGTGTGTTTTGTTGTACTCACCTGTCTGAACAGTATTCTGTTAGCCTTGTGCACCACAAACTCCTCCTCATCTGCTCGATATTCAACTTCTTTGCTCATTCATTCTCAATTCATAATATAACCAGTCCACTCAGCCTCTGACTGAGATGGAGGAGCATAGAAGTCCTTGCTGGAGGATCCATCATTAGCAGCATTTACCCAGTCCAAGTGTGCACCTATAAGTAATTGCAAATTTCCCCGCTGCGGGACTAATAAAGGATTATCTTATCTTATCTTATCTTAATGCAACATTATTATTTTATTACAATATGTCAAAATATAGTTTCGTTGTTTGTGTTTTCCTTATGTAACTAGGGTGACCATATTTTCATTTGGGAAAACTAGGACACCTTGTCGGGGGCGGTCATGTGGAGGATGCTGCTGCTTTAATAGTATTTTATTATTATTCAATTATACCGGTATATTATATTATATAGATAGAACAAGATATTTACAGTTGGTTTATTAAAAATGCACTAACTCCAATAACAAATGATAATTTTATTCAAAATGTATTTATTCAAAATGCTTGAGTCAACAATTCCTGTAATGAATGAACAGCACAATGAAAGAAATAATGTCGCATCTTAACATCCTTCACTTAACAAGTTAACAATAACTCTGAACTCGAAATAACACTCACTTAGCCTCAGTAATGAACAAAATAAAGTCTGTTTTGTAGGGCTATTGGGGGGGGAATTAACCAATGAGCTGATTTACAATTATTGAAAATAATTATAAAATAATCCGCTGCATTCACTGCATCCTCGTTCCCTGGTCTGAGAAAGTACTGTGTGATCGAGCTAGCACTACCCTCGCCTCGGACAGCTGTTTTGTGCTTCTCGGTGTCCAGGTGGATTTTCAGATCTCTTGCACCTCCATTGGACACCGAGACATATGTGCCTGCTTTGCACACTGTGCACAAGGCTTCCCATTTGTCTCGACCCGGTCTGAAAGCCGGGAAACTCTTTAGTAATTCGTCGGTAAACGAGCACTTGCGCTTCGGCATGTTGCTTGCGTATGACTGACAGTCACGTTGTCTACGTTCTGATTAATAGGGCTGACAGCATAGGGGCGGGGATTAGGCTACGTCGCACGCAGCGTGACGTACTGCTGACGTACTGCGGTAAGCGTGTTGCCTCACTTCCGGTTCTCAGCGTAGTTGATAGCGTACTTTTCGCAGCTCCAGCGAAAACTAGTGAATTGTGTGACATTCTTTATTATAGCGGCTAATTACCTGTTTTACACTTAAAACACTTGAACACTCATATCACATCTTAATTCAGCGACTTTTCGCTTAAACCAACAGTTTACACGTTGTTCAGTTCTGCTAACGCTAGCTAGCCTCATTTAGCTTAGCAGCTAGCGATGGCGCTCCTCTCTCTCTCTCCTCTCTCTCCTGCTCTCTCTCCTCCTCCCTCCTGCTCAGTGTGTCTCATGTTTAGCCATGCCTCTGCCTCCTTTACTGATAAGGGTACATGTAACAAATGTAGTTTGTTTGTTAGGTTGGAGGCGAGGCTCAGTGAGTTAGAGGCCCGGTTCCGCACCATTGAAGCTCAGTCGTTAGCTACTGCAGTTAGCCAGCCCACCCCCGTAGTCGGTGCGGGCCAACCAGACTTAGCTCCTGCTAGCCGTCCCCGGCAACCCCGAGCAGCCGGGAGGCTGGGTGACTGTCCGAAGGAAGCATAGTTCTATGTCGAAGCACACGGGGCACCACCAACCGCTTCACGTTTCTAACCGGTTTTCCCCGCTCAGCGACACACCCGCTGAGAAACCAACTCTGGTGATCGGCAGCTCCATTTTGAGAAACGTGAAGTTAGCGAAGACAGGGGCCATAGTTAACTGCATCCCCGGGGCCAGAGCGGGCGACATAGAATCCCATTTGAAACTGCTGGCTAAGGCTAAACGTAAATACCGTACGATTGTTATTCACGTCGGCGGTAATGACACCCGATTACGTCGCTCGGAGGTCACTAAATTGAACGTGGAATCGGTGTGTTCGTACGCAAAGACGATGTCGGACTCCGTAGTATTCTCTGGCCCTCTCCCTAATCTGGTCAATGATGAGATGTATAGCCGCATGTCATCATTCCGCCGCTGGCTGTCGAGGTGGTGTCCTGCAAACAATGTGGGCTTCGTAGACAATTGGCATACTTTCTGGGGAAAACCTGGTCTGATTAGGAGAGACGGCATCCATCCTACTTTGGATGGAGCGGATCTCATCTCTAGAAATCTGACCCAGTTCATTAGTGGACCTAATCCATGACCCAGAGTTCAGACCAGGAAGCAGAAGCAGAGTCGCAGTCTTTCACACCTCTCTGCGCTTCCTTTGGAGCAGTTACCCACCCAGTTACCCACCCAAAACCCTATAGAGACTGTGTCTGCCCCACGGCCACTTCAATTATTTAAAGTCAACAGAAGAGGAGTTATACAAAATAACTTAATAAAAGTTAAGGCAACTGATGCAACAGTGCATCAAAACAGGACAGTTAAATGTGGACTCTTAAATATTAGATCTCTGTCATCTAAGGGTGTACTTGTAAATGATTTAATATCAGATAATCATATTGATTTATTTTGTCTTACTGAAACCTGGCTGTGTCATGAAGAGTACGTTAGCCTTAATGAATCAACTCCTCCAAGTTATATTAATACTCATATTCCTCGAGGCACAGGCCGAGGAGGTGGAGTAGCAGCTATCTTTGACTCAAGCCTATTAATAAACCCTAAACCTAAATTAAATTACAACTCATTTGAAAGCCTTGTTCTTAGTCTTTCAAACCCGAGCGGGAAAGCATTAAAGTCAATTTTATTTGTTATAGTGTATCGTGCACCAGGTGCGTATTCTGAATTCCTATCTGAATTCTCAGAGTTTTTATCTAGTTTAGTCCTTAAGACAGATAAAGTTATTATTGTAGGGGATTTTAATATTCATGTGGATGTGTATAATGATAGCCTTAGTACTGCGTTTGGTTCATTACTAGATTCTATTGGCTTCTGTCAGTGTGTACATAAACCGACTCACTCTTTTAACCATACCCTCGACCTTGTTCTGGTTTATGGTATTGAAGTAGAAAATGTAATTGTCTCTCAACAGAACTCTCTTTTATCGGACCATTTTCTAATAACCTTTGAATTTGTTCTACCAGAGTGTACGCCATTAGGCAAGAGTTTCTACACTAGATGTCTATCTGATAATGCTGTAGCTAAATTTAAAGAAGCGATTTCTTCAGGGTTTTATTCAGTACCATTGCTCAATATAACAGAGGACTCCTACGCTAGCTTTAGTCCGTCTCAGATTGACCATCTTGTTGATAGTGCTGCATGCTCACTGCGAATGACACTAGACTCTATAGCTCCTCTAAAAAAGAAGCTAATAAAAGAAAGGAGGTTTGCTCCATGGTATAATCCTCAAACCCGCGATTTAAAGCAAATATCGCGAAAACTTGAAAGGATATGGCGTTCCACCAATGTGGATGAAGCGCGGTTAGTCTGGCGAGACAGTCTTAAAATATATAAGAAGGCACTCCGTAATGCTAGAGCAGCCTATTATTCAGCATTAATAGAGAAAAATAAGAACAACCCTAGGGTTCTCTTCAGCACTGTAGCCAGGCTGACAGAGAGTCACAGCTCTGTTGAGCCGTGTATTCCTATAAACCTCAGTAGTAGTGACTTCATGAACTTCTTTAATGATAAGATTCTAACTATTAGAGAAAAAATTTATAATCTACTGCCCTCAACCAGTACCGATCGATCCACAGCTGTAGAACCTGAAATATATTTAGATGGCTTTTCTCCCATCGACCTTCAACAATTGACTTTAACTATTTCTAAGTCTAAACCTTCCACCTGTCTCTTAGACCCGATTCCGACTAGGCTGCTTAAGGAAGTTTTACCTTTAATTAGCAACTCCTTATTAGAAATTATCAATCTGTCTTTACTGACGGGCCATGTACCACAGGCCTTCAAACTAGCTGTAATTAAACCTCTTCTTAAGAAACCTACTCTAGATCCAGAGGTGTTGGCTAACTATAGACCTATATCTAACCTTCCGTTCCTCTCTAAGATCCTTGAGAAAGCAGTAGCAAATCAGCTCTGTGACTTTATGCATAACAATAGTTTATTTGAGGATTTTCAGTCAGGATTTAGAGTGAATCATAGCACAGAGACGGCACTGGTGAAAATTACCAATGACCTTCTAATAGCTTCAGACAAAGGACTTGTCTCTGTACTTGTATTGCTAGACCTTAGTGCTGCATTTGATACCATTGATCACCAAATCCTATTACAGAGATTGGAGCATCTAATAGGCATTAAAGGAACCGCACTTAGCTGGTTTAAGTCGTATTTATCAGACCGATCTCAGTTTGTATATGTAAACAATGAAAGCTCGATGAAAACCAGGGTTAGTCACGGAGTTCCACAGGGGTCTGTTCTTGGACCTATTTTATTTACTTTATATATGCTTCCCTTGGGGAATATTATCAGAAAACACTCAGTAAACTTTCATTGTTATGCAGATGATACCCAGTTGTATCTATCAATTAAGCCAGACGAAACTAACCAGTTCTCTAGACTTCAAGCATGTCTTACGGACATAAAAACCTGGATGACCTGTAACTTTTTAATGTTAAACTCTGAAAAAACAGAAGTTATCCTACTAGGTCCAGATCACCTTCGAATTCAATTATCTAACGATATAGTTTCTCTAGATGGCATTGCTCTAGCATCCAGCACTACCGTTAAGAACCTTGGAGTTATCTTTGACCAGGATCTGTCTTTTAACTCTTATATAAAACAGATCTCAAGGACAGCCTTTTTCATTTACGTAACATTGCGAAAATCAGGCAAATCCTGTCTCAAAGTGATGCAGAAAAACTAGTTCATGCATTTGTTACCTCTAGACTAGATTACTGTAACTCCTTATTATCAGGCTGCTCTAATAGGTCTCTTAGATCTTTACAGTTGATCCAGAATGCTGCAGCACGTGTTCTAACAAAAACTAAGAAAAGAGATCATATTACTCCAGTATTAGCTTCTCTGCACTGGCTCCCTGTTAAATCAAGAATAGAATTTAAAATTCTTTTACTTACCTACAAAGCTCTAACTGGTCAGGCACCGTCTTATCTTAAGGAACTTATAGTTCCATATTACCCAACTAGAGAGCTGCGCTCAATCAATGCAGGGTTACTTGTGGTTCCTAGAGTATATAAAAGTAGGATGGGAGCCAGAGCCTTCAGTTATCAGGCTCCTCTTCTGTGGAACCAGGTTCCAGTTTCAGTCCGGGGGCAGACACACTCACCACTTTCAAGAGCAGGCTTAAGACCTTCCTTTTTGATAGCGCTTATAGTTAGGGCTGGTTCAGGTTCGCCTTGGTCCAGCCCCTAGATATGCTGCTATATGCCTAGACAGCCGGGGACTACCTAGGATACGCTGAGCTCCTCTCCTCTTCTCTCCCTCCTTCTTTATGTATTAATCTCCTATTTATGCACATTACTGATTTTGCTTCTTCCCCGGAGTTCTTGTGCTTTCTCGCCTCGCAGGTTCCCAGGAGTCGGGGTTATATTTGGACTGTCATCGTGCCACCGACTGAGGCCCTGCTGACACCCACTACTACTACCACTATCATTATTAGTCACATTACTATTATTATTGCCTGTACTATTACGCTTATTGACTTGCTTCTACCCTGGAGTCTTTGTGCTTTCTCGCTTCGCAGGCTTCTATAAATCGTGGCTGTACCTGGACCGTGGATGTGCATCCTGCTACGGCCCTGCTGACACCGACTGCTACCACCATTATTATTATTACTAGTCACATTACTATTACTATTACCTGTACCATTAAGCATTTTAGCTTTACTTCCACCCTGAAGCCCTTTTGCTTTCTCGCTCTGCAGGTTTCCATGAATCGTTGTGGTACCTGGACCGTAGTCGTGCCTCCTGCTGTGAGCCGACTGACACCCACTGCTACTTCGATTATTATTATTAGTCACATTACTATCCCTATTTTCATGGCTATAATTCTACTGTAATAATTGCTGCTGTTATTATATGTAGTCTTATTATTTCTGGGCTATACAAAATAAACTGAATTGAATTGAATACAATGCCTGAATAACTAACCTTGTAACCTTGTTGGCTCGCTTGCTGGGTGGTGCAATAAATATGTGATTAATTAATGTGGATCATATGCACAAGTTTGCATATTTAAATCATATCAGAGGGATTACGGCTATTGTTAACTTTGCTAAGATTAGCTGTTGGTCAGTATTAGACTGCTATCATCAACAGTGGACTTCACCGGAAAATGACATGAATAGGCAGCTAACAAAAGTTGTGTACTGACTTAGACTCATCACTCTGTTGGTTTTTTGAACAGCAAAAACATGGAATCCTCACAGACGTTTAAAAATCAAAACTATACAGTTCGGCAATTCACTCCCTGAAAATGTCCTTGGCAGTGTGTACAGATTAACAGTGACTTGTGCTGATGATTTACCAGATAACAGCTAACTTTATCAATTTTTTGGGATAACTAAAAAATAAACATTTCTACAGGTTATATAAACCAAAACTGGAAAGCCTTTAACAGCATTGATCCGGCCCCTTATTTTATGCTGCATATTGGAAACAGAAAGGTTGTAGTGACAGGGCACTTCATATTTAAAGAGGTCTTGATCACGCTGCTCTGTTTTAGGGAAAAAAAACACGACCTGGTGCTCAAATTTAATCCAAATTACATCTCAAACTAATAGGACAAACCACATGCACAGATTTTCCAAAACAAAATAAACACTGTAAAGAATGCCTGTTTGATTGAAACAAGGGCAGAATGCAGGACACCATAACACGGGGGCTGCTCCGACAAAACCAATGGTCCGTATAATGTGCCACCCCACGTTACAGTGAGAGGCTCCTTTGGTCTACACGTGCTATGCAGGCAAGGACAGTGGGGGCACAACCTTTGGCATGACGCACCACATTACAGTGTCACAGCCAGTCACGCTCCACCTCCTCTGGGCTTGTTACAGCGAAACACAGTCTGTCAGGTGTCTCATGAGTGCTAGACCATGAATACACCCCAGCAAATGTGAGCAGTATATGCCGTCTAATTAAGCAGTTCATTAATTCATTTGTGTCATACTACGTGACACGGCGGTGCCCTCTACTGCTCGAGCGACTTCCTGGTGGGCTCACCTGAGGGGAATGTGTAACGTTGTGGACTAATAGGTTCCCGTCAGTTCAGTTTAACTATACTGACCAGTTTCCCTCAATATAATTAATAAAACTCAGATGTTATTCATTTAATGACAGTAAGAGGGATTCACCAAGTGGAATTACATTAATGTGTGAATGTGAGTTATGTCTCCAGTCATATCAAAGCACTCTTGTTAGGTGTTACATACAACATTTAGCACCCACCCAAACTGTCAGCAAACAAGAGAATCTTGCTCATATCTTGTTGTAGCTATCAAAAAGAAAGAGTTAAGAAAGATTGGCAAATTACTTCTCTTGGTACTGAATTTGAATTCCTCCCGTTGTAGATTTATAAGAATAACTTTTGAGTCATCAAAAGGATCATTTGGGGGTGGTGATGTCACAAAGGTACATGCAGTAATCCTCATAATCCGTTATCCAAAGACACTCTACCTGCTAGGAATCAGCCATATTAACCTTGCATGAGAAATGCTGCAGTAGGTTTAGCCTTGGGTTATATTATTTACCACAGTAGTACAAAGACAACTCTTCACATCTTGTGACAGTTGGATCAAAAGAAAACCTTTTTCTTTACACTTCATCTCTTTTTTTATTTTCAGCATGCACTGGGTGGGGGGCAGTGATGCAGTGTGAACAGGTCATCAGTCTATTGCAGTGCCAACACAGACCTCACACATATGAAAGCCCACAGAGACCAACACAAAGTGCTGAAGGGCAGCGCGTAAATGCAAGATTAAAACGGTCTGGGACACATTGCAAATGGCCACCATGTCCTTGCTTCATTGCCAGGCACCCTCTTTTCTCCTCCCTATAGTACTAGTTTGTGTTGCTCGCTGTCAAGTAATGGAAAACGCTTTCAGTGAAAGTGTTAATTGGTGAGCTTTAGAGGTGCTGATAGGAGTTTTCTTTTTCTTTTTCTACATCTGCTGTTTTCTCTGGCTTCTATTGCTTATGTAAAACCAAATAACTGTCTCCTGGCATTAGCAATATTCTGCATTTAGTGTAAAAACATGAAACTTGTATCAATCTTCCGAACTGACTTCCGAACTGACATATTTACCACAATGTCGTGGTTATCTTTAAAAAGTAAAAATTGCAAGCCTAGTTTATCTGAACGCTGGTGAAAGATGCCACTGTACCAAAGCAGAGCATACTCATGGGATTTCAGTCATCTCTACAGGGGTGATAAGTCAGCAGTGACCACTCCTGCACTCTAAATGTATCTGCCTGGCCCTGCATGAAGCCATAACTCATGCTGCTTCTTCATTACCTGGGAACCTATGTGCCTGGACCAGCTTTGTTCCACAGTGGAGGCCGTCCATTAATCCCACACTGCAATAATCTCCACTATCTTAATGATGCCACCAAGAAAGACAGAGACAAAGGAGTAGGTGAAGACAATAGTTTTTGTTCTTTTTAAAACATGATGAACCTTAGGAAACACTTAATCTTGTTATCTCACTTACTGCTTTCCATCAGAGCATTTGTAATGGAAGCCTGGGTCATAGCAGTGGAACAGTATGGAATCGATTGGCTAAGCTACAGTATAAGGCTTTATCTTAAATGCTTTAGTTAAAAAGCTCTTTTTACTGCCCTCAGGTAAGTCAATGGCTCCTTCTAACAGCAGGCTTTCAAAAGGCTTTATCATTATTTGGTCACGGTTCAGTAATGCTGTGAACAGTACTTTGAACCTAAATGCAGATAGAAAGACAGAGTAGCAAAGTTGCAAAACTTTTTAGACTTTAACACTCAAGGACCATTACAGTAAGTATTCATAATCGCCAGCAGTGTTATTAACAAAGGTCACCTTAGTTGTAATGGCATTTAGCAGCATATGTTGCATATAGAAGTCTGAAAACTGGCCCTGATGGGTTTTCAAAGCACATGCCACTGCTATTGCATCTGTTGGAAAATGGGACCAGGCTGTTAGCCATGCTGAACTGAGAAAAAAAAAAATGTTTAAAAACGAGGAACAATCGTCACAAGGTGAGACAGAATAAAATGTCAAATACCGCAACTTTACATGGCCCCCATTGTATCAGCGGTTACTGTGGCCACTTATTTACGTCAAAATAAAAATTCTTTCACATCAGCCATTAGTCATGTGACTCATTAACAACGTTAGTCCCATAATTATCTTGCTAGTCATGAGAGGTACTCGTCACCCATTGGTCATGTAAGTTGTGAGTCACTAAAGTTTACATCAATCGTTTCCTAAACCTAACCAAGTGGTTGTGTTGCTTTAACCTATCTACCTGTGAAAACGAAAGTTTATTTTGAAAGGTTGCATATAACGAGGGTATATTGACACATCGTCCTGACACAGTGAAAACTAATGCTAGAGGAGTAACTTGTGCGTCGATCTCCGATGCTAAGGGGCACTGACCGAGCGGGGTTATTTGTAAAGATGGGAGTGAGAATGTGCTGTTTAATATTACTTTCTCAGCCTCCTGTACATAAATTGATAACATTTGCAATCTTCTCTCCACTGATGACTCAGGCACCAGGGATATGATACCACACTGAGAAAAAACATAGCATTAATAAGCTAATAAACATGCGAAGCTCTCTAGCCCTGGACCATCCCCCAGTTCTGGGGGACTCTTTGTCTCAGGAGGGAGGTCTTATAGGGACATTTCCCACTCTTGTCAATCCTCTCCGGGTTTGGCTTCTGAAAGGACCTTACATTCGCATTAATAAACACAGCTTTGAGACATAGCACATAACCGATCAAGAAAAGAGTTATAATATGTCTCGATACAACCATTAATACTCAGTTTAGCCATTCCATTTTGTATTTCATTTCTACAGCATGAAAATAGGTGGAAGAAGTCAATCTTTTTTATTTTGGATACATGTAATTGGATTCTCTGGGAATGGATTTCCTGTTAAAACTCTGTTAAAAACCCTTTTTAATTTGTTCTGATGTGATAATGACAATCGATGGCAATAGGTGTAGATAAGAGAGGAGGTATTAAATTGATGGGTAAAATATTTGTTAATTTGGTTGACATCATTATGTCAACTTACTGTCTCTCTACACTAATGATTCTAAAATACTGACTTATTAATTGACCGTCCTCTGTTAGAATATTGGAGGATGAGAGTGACTTGCTATTTCAGGTCTTTTATTATCTACCCCAAGGTCATGATAGTTTTCAATGCCTCCATGTCTCCAGTACAAACCTCCCGACCTCCCCTTCTTGCACAGCATGCGTCCTCTGTATGCCTTCCATTCTGCTGTACCACCAAGCCTGATATCCTACAAAGTTAAACACAGAGAAAGGTCAGGGCAGTATTGACAGAGCCCTGCTTAGAACTGTGACATTTGAGCCCAAGTGTGTGTGTTTTATTAAGTGTTCGATATCTCCCGGACGTAACATGGGGGGCACATGCAGATGAGTACACATCGATGGTGGTGGTGTCAGCTAATTTGCCAGAGGAGATCAACCTGTAAGAGGCCACGCATGGCTGACTTTAGGATTACTGGACAGAGATGAGGTTTGGGTGCTGAAGCTGCTGTTAACAGATTGTTTCCCTAGAGAGCAACATGTCATAAAGAAGATCCTTTTCTAAAGTCTGTGCCAAGACTGTGACCTTTTGAAACCACTTCTAACAATTGCTTTGTGAGTGTAATGTGAGTCAGAGGTTCTGTTACACTTAAACTCAAGTCGCATCTAGTTCACAGTGCAGTGTGTATCATCATGTACCTTTTTTTCAAACATGCAGCAATTTCATGTGAAGGGTCTCGTCATTTTTGCTAATTAATCTATCCATGTTTCTAAAATATTTTTTTCCCCAAAATAAATTCAGTTTGAGACCTACCTAGTAACATTTTTAGTCTTCTCATATTAAAACATTTAACACTGTTTTCATCAAATTCAACACATAAAACTGCTAATTGATTTTGCTTATTTTATTATGCAAATGATATGATAATGCAATGTGCTGTGAAAAAATCCCCCAAAAAACTTCATTTTACAAACTGATGATTAAAGGACCAACAAGATTCCCCAGAAACATTGGTACCTTAATTGATAGCATATTTATCAATAAACCAGATCCGATAACAAAAACCTATAAAACTACTTACTGCAATTCCTAATTCATGTATCTTTTTATTACAGATTTAAAAGTCTAAGTACATAGTGAATTAAACGCTCTTTAATTTGCATTCTGTGTGGTATCTGAGAAACAACTCTTTAAATACACAAAATGTCAACTTACTTCATTGATTCAAACCCTGGGGGCATGAGAATATGAATTTAAATCATGCAATATACATACAGTATATAGTATTTTGTAATCTCTAAATATTGAGAAAGACCACACATATTAGGTGTGTGGGGAAGTGGATGGGTCAAACAAACACAGGACGTTTAACAAATGTTGTTCAAGACCTCGTGTCCCAAAGCGTTGTTGTGAGGTGATGCATTAGTGATGGTTTTCCTAAAACTACCTCAGGGCTTTTGTAACGTAAACCTAAGTTGTTGATAAGCCCAACCTTGATGTTTTACCTCAACCTAGCTAAGTGGTTTTGTTGCCTTACCCTAATGTTAGTATTGTTGTGTAATATCATTGCAACTGACAAAAAAAATAAGTGGTGCAGGGACAAAAGATACTTTAAATTGAAGCACATTAGGTGAGCGACAACAACAAATTCCTGTCCTTGTACACAAATCAATATATAAACATGTTGGGACTATTTCATGAACTGCTGTAAGACGTGTGCTGGACAGCTGGATAAATCATAAGAGAAAACTTTAGCTATATGACCGTTCAAGTCTAACAATGTGTGGGCATGGCTTTTGAGGGCATTCAAATATGTGTGAATTACTATTCACGGCTAAAGTTTATGTTCTCATCATCTCTCTGCTTTGGCCGCAAGGAAGATATTGCATTTGGAAGGTTAAGAATCGATGTGTTTAATACATTTGTTCTCCACTGAACAGTTTGTTTTAATTACTTGCAGAGAGGGTCATGCAGAACCTGGAATAAAGAAAATAAATTGCAATCGCCATTGCCCTTACCATTAAGTTAATCAAAGAGCTAAATGATTTTTGTCCATACCAACACCGTAATAGCCTCTATTATCAACAGAGACTAGGGGAAGCCTCTGAATGTCACACTGATCTGTGGAACCACTGAATTTTTTTAATCTTACAGTAATAAATTCCCCGCTCCCACATACACTTCACCGCTAATAATGGACTCTTGTGTTATACAGTCAAATTAAAAGCTTGGAATACATGTGGTTGATTATCTACAGGGGCTCGGAAAAGAGATTACATTTCTCATGTTGAGTTCTGCTGGCATCCACATCAGACCCACAACAGAGCACAGTGTGCTCCGACAATAACATAATGTGAAAATCTCTAAACCAAGGGACATCAGGGAGGATTTGGGAGATCACAAATGCGAAACTGATTTGTGACCACCATAATTGACCACCTTATTACAGCTGTTACAATGGGCTCAAACAACAGGTGCAATTATTCCCTTCTTTTAAAGTAAGTGATCACACATGTGGCAGAAACTTCCCCATGTTGTCTAATTTGTTTATGACTGAGAGGCCAACAGTGGAGAGCTTGAACACATTGTATAATACCATTGGGAAGAAGCATGATGGATGACAGGAAGAAAAAATAACTAACAGATGCTGATGCAATTCAAGAAAGTGGTTGGTAATTGATTATCAAATAATGTTGGACTCAAAATATGTCTTCTCTGTTCAGTACACTCCCATCCTATGTGCATGGCAGCTATATTTTTGGTGAACAGCACTGAAAGAAAAACATGCGAAAACAAAACAAATGTACGAAGCCTATTTCTACTTCAAGGTTGCTTGTATTTCTCTGACGGAGGCCACATTAAGATGAGCCAAAGTTCAGTTATAGCTCCTCAGTGAAAAGAAAAAATTCAGGTAACAATCATCACACATGATTAAATGATGATGAAAAACTAAAGTGAATATGAAATACCTTTTTTGTAAAATAGTTCTTTCCAAGAAATAACTTTCTTACTCAAGAGAAAATGTTGTGCTCCGTAGAAAAGTGTCCTATTTGTTGAAAGTTGTCAATTAGATAATGTTGTTAACACATGTCGGGGCCTCAAAAAAGTAAGATGAGGCTTTATTGGTGTCAAGCACACCTTCAACTTATGACTTTCTATTGTTGTACAATTATGCTATATATTATAAATATTATTTGCAACAAGGTCACCTGTTGAGAAACCAGGCCGTTTTAAGGTATTGAACAAACAACCACTGCTGTTGTTTTCCTATTTAGTCTTCCCTAAAATGGTGCTTGTACCACTCTTTTTTTTTTCTGGCACCAGATTCTTCCCATCTCTATCCTTTGACTTGAAAGGAGAAATATCATTCATTGCAGCTGGTGTGGGGAGATAATTTGTTATAATCACTCACATCCTCAGCATCAGTCCCTGCCAGGTTATCAGGAACAAGCCTGACCATAACTTTGGCTACACAACCAAAACATTGTGTACCCATGTAATGTAAATCCACCCGATGGCCATCTATCGGTTTTGAGGCTTGAAACATTAAAACTGTATTTTTAAGTAATGCTATATCTCGAATGTTTATCTTGAATTTTGTTCAACATACTGTATCTGCAAAATGTACCATGTCAGAGCTTTTCCATTGGACGTTTCAATATAACCCGTTCCTAATCCCAACTCTTCAAATACTGACACTTGCTCAGTGCCCTTGTCGTCTTCTCCTGCTGCTCTCCATCTATAATGTTACAAAAACACACAAAACTGTTAAATATATATATATTTGTTTCTGCACATATTTTTTATATGACTTTGGGTCACTATTTGAACCCCTCATAACTACTGTGAAGTCAAGACCACCACAGCTGGCACCCACCACAAAGGAGCAAGCTTCAAACCTTCCAAGGCACCTTTCAAGTGTACAGAGGGTTTCAGAAAGTCTCTGGAGTATTCCTGTAATATTTATTAGAATTAATGGTAGCATTTTTTCTTTTTCTTTACTCAATATAAAGAATACAGACTATTAAGCTATAAAGAATGTACAACCACATGTGCATATTATACATTTTGTTTACCATTTTTGCCGTTCACCTGTTGCTATACTATCGACAAACCTTTTAGAGAGGAGGCTAGGGCGGATGGTTGAACCAACAAATTGTGTGACATTGTTAGTGCAAGACCAGACATGAACTTCTGGTGTCAAACATTGTCCTCTTAAAATCATGATAAACTTTTTCTTAGCAGACATTTGGCAGGAAAAGCAAAGGTGTTACTTATAACTAAGGTTACAATATTGTACTCCTAGTTCTGTAAGCATAAGCAAAGCCCTTTACTTGACTCTTTGTTTAATACTCTCCTCCAAACAGGAGCATGTGTTTGCCCACTGAAAATTGAAGCGTATCCAATCACGATTTGCCTACCCTGATACATTTGGACCCCCATCCCATATATGGCAGCACACACTGCTATTTGTCAACCTACACCCTCTCCAGCAAGTGGTGTTGGAGCGACAAGGAACGCTTGGTATATGGCTCCGCTTGTGCTAATCAAACAAGGTTTACAATGTCAAAATCTTTGATCTAACTCACACAGGCACCACCTTCTACTGCACTCTATGGGTACAATAGGTGGAGCTCAAAGAATGCAGGCCATGACATAACATTGACCCAACCATACTGATCCTGACTGGCTAGAGGTTAGTCACCACAGGACACTTATTTCTTTATAACCTTGATAGACCACAATGGGAGGGTCACTCCAAGCTTTTTTCTTGGGAGATGCACTCACAAAGCCATCCCGCCAGGCATTTCTTGAATAGGGCTTTACCGGCCACACCATGCATGAAGTACACAAACTGTTCAGTGCATCTGATGGGGACCAGATCATGTAAGGTCCTTTCAGAAGCCAAACCCGGAGAGGATTGACAAGAGTGGGAAATGTCCCTATAAGACCTGCCTCCTGAGACAAAGAGTCCCCCAGAACTGGGGGATGGTCCAGGGCTAGAGAGCTTCGGAAAGGCTAAAAGCAGCGCTCTGTTGTTGGCATATGTGCAACCTCAGGGTGAAGCCTTTGAATGTCTGGTAAGAGTTCCGTCTCTTCACATGGGGTTGGCACACCTGTTCACCGATCCCAGATTGTGGAGAACCTTCAGCGACAACAGCTACTCTGAGGCTCAAACCCACCTCCTATACTGTTTGGTCCGCACTTATTCAGGTAGCTATTTCCTGATTGGCCGGCTAAGCTTATGCAAATTTTCCGTGGGTGCATATGTGCTCATGACTGGATTAGAGAATTACCCAGAGTCTAAGTAGAGGGCGGAGCCTGAGTGAGTTAGAATATAAATGATGGCTCTATTAAATTCACGTGTCCCTGCAAGATATGATAAGATATATACAATACCAGGACCCTAAAAACTGAAACAGCTAAAATGGAATTTAGCCAACAAATATCTTATTATTTACACCTATGCTTTTTCTACTGCCATGTTAGTATGACTTTTTCAGCTGCAGACAAAAAAATTTACAACATTTCATGACCATAGTAACTGCTCTGACAGATGCACTCACATAAGCCTTTTGAAAATTGAGCATTCAGTATACAGCATCTCTCTACACATGAACACACAAGCATATATTTTATAAATCCTGGGATCTTATGTCATCTGTCCTGGTAAATTGACTGAGGACCTAAAAATATTTTTAAGAGTCAGGTTTATGTTATAATAATAGAGAATTAAGTTTGCAAAATGTGTAACGCAATATGAGATCAAATCAAGCTAATACAACACATAGGTAACTGTAAATAACCAAGTTGTCTCAGAATTTATAATTTGTCTATAGGTGTCTGTAAAAAGCTATATTTTCATTGCAAAAACCAAGGGCTGCAAAGAAAAGTATTGATTACTTTAAAGGGGAGGATCCACTTCATGATAATGAATGTAGAATTTAGGAGGAGAGTTGCCACCCAATTGTGATAAGGTATTGTTTGGTCACAGGCATTTCTGTGGCTCAGAGGATAGACTATTTCTGAGACATACCATGAATTACCTACATTCCCCATTCTTTCTCCTGAGCACACTTAATACCATACATGACATGAACATGACAAAAAGTAACTTGCCATCAAATATGTACTCCCATACAACATATACACTCTTTTACTCATTATCAAAAGGCATTTATGAATGGAGAATGTTTTTTATACAATAGACTGTTTTTGCTATGCAATAAGTACACCTTAAAAATAAAACCTGAAAGCAAAAGGGAAAAGCGAGGGATAAAAAAAGGATGGTGATGGAAAGAGAAAAGGAGGGAGACAGTGTGTTTTCCATCAGAGTCAACCTTGCTAGGCAATTTGGACCCCCATTTTAGAGGCCTAATGGGAGATGGACAGTGATGGACAGCACGTGTGGGTTACTTATTAATCTGGGAGAAGCAATTGGAGAACCTCTATCGACCTGCAGTAAATTAAATAAGGCCTCTCCTGAAATGGCATTATTCTCCCTCAACTCTCCCTCTGCTCCTCTCTCCTCTCTTGACCGGCTGCAAGGGATTAGTGCAAATAAAATGGGAAAACTTTGACACTGTGAAATGATGATGGATATTGACCACACATACAGTAAAAGGTATATGCAGTTTTTGAGAAAAAATGCATGGAGCTGAATCACTTGGGTTTTATTGAGGGTTTGAGAAAACATTTTAATTGTTATTTTTTTATTAAGTCAGAAGGTTAGGAAGTGTAGTAGGAAGGTTTACTGTTTTGCACCTACAAAAACTGTGGTTTTGAATGGCATATTCCGGTCATTACAGTTAACATGATCTTTGTATTTGAAAAGGTTAAGTTTACACTATAGTATAAGGTGTAATGCATTCAGGCTGATTACATTTTATGATTAAGCTAGGAACCAACCTTTGTGTGCTTAAGCAACACAGTTTCAACAGGAAGCTTTTCGTTTTCACACATACAATATGGATAATAATCTCAGAGGTTTTGTTTCCTCACTCCACCAGATGAACCAGATATGAGAATACGCCTGTTTAGGGAACTGAGAAAAATAGCCCTGCAAAAGTCACCTTGTGTCCAATAATAGCCTTAACTCTGTTGTACATCCATCAGTCTACTGTCAGTTATTTAGGACAACTTTACCCTAAAGTCTTGAGAAGACCTCAGGGTACCAGATACTTAGTAACAACCCTTGCTATCCTCTCGCTTACATGAAAACTTGATTGGGCATACATACAGGGATGAACCTGAAGGCATCAAATCCTTGGGGGCTCTTGTCTTTGATACTTGCTCTCTTACTTACTTGTTTGCCATGTAGGATCTCAACTAGCCAGCACTGGTCAGGTGTTCTATTTCTTCTGGAAGAAAGGAAACATTTTTGAAGGTAAACTGAAGAATATTGTAGGAGCTGGACAGTCCTTTTGGTAGTGGTATATCCTCCATTTGTAGTGAATAAGGAAATCAGTGATTTAAGGACCATGACTGGAAGACAAGACTGGAACACCATTTCCCAATACTATATTAGCTGACATTTTCTATTTGGGTTTATCTTGCAATGCCTTGCTTTTCCTGATTGTATTTTTGCATTTCGAAGGGAGGACTATGTTGGAATAGTTGGAATATGCAGCCTTGCGTAAGAGTTTTTTTTAATTTAAGTTGGACAAAATCTCGTCGACATTCAAGTGGACATTGCAGTTATTTTCTTATGAATTTATTTAGCAAGTCTTTTTTTTTCTTTATAAATTTAGTTGAAAAATACATTTAATTGTTCTTACTGTGCATTCCTTTGTTGTAGTCAGGTTGTCTTTAAATTTGTATATCATCTTTTAACCAACTTTTAGTATCACTGTAGTTCTTGAATGATAATTGTAAATGTAGGCTTAAAATGTATGATGATTGTTTCATAGTGTTAATTGCTATAATTCAATTAGATTATATTTCATTTGAATAGCCTAATATCACAAATAAAACTTTGCCTCAGAGGGCTTCACAATCAGTACAACATACGACATTCTATGTACTTGGTATCTTGCATCAGATAAGGGAAAAAAATAGGAAGAAACCTCAGGACGGAAACTGAGGAGGGATCCCTCTCCCAGGATGTGCAGAAGTCTAATGGACATTCTGTGTGCATAGAATAAACAACATAATACAATTACAAGAAAGTCAATCCAGAAGTAGCAGTAATAATAGTAAAAATACTAATAGAAAAATGATTACTAATAAGGTATAATCACGATCCATGGAAACATGCAAGGCGAAAAAGCACAAAAAGACTTTGGGAATGAAGCCAAGCTAGTAACATACATTAATGGGACATAAATGCATTAAGATGGAGAGGGAGATGATGAGAGAGGAGCTCAGTGTAGGGAAGTCCTCTGGCAGTTTAGTCCTATAGCAGCATTTGCAAGGGCTGGTCCAAGGCAAGCCTGAGCCAGCCCTAACTATGACCATAATCCAGGAGGATAGCCTTAAGCCTACTCTTATTTAAGTTTAGGTGTCTGCACCAGAAACTGGAAGTTGATTCCAGAAGAGAGAAGCTTAGTGACAGACGTCTCAGGCTCCAATTCTACGTTTGGAGACTTTAGTAACCACAAGTAACCCTGCATTCTGGGAGTGCATTGTTCCAGTGGGGTGGTGTTTTCTATGATCTTTTTAGGACATGATGGTGCCTGACCATTTAGAACTTTTAAAGGTTCAATGATATTCTCGATTTTACAACAAGCCAGTGCAGAGAAGCTAATACTGTAGTATTATGACCTCTTTTCTTAGTTTTTGTCACTACAAGTACTGCAACATTCACTTGAGAGTATTAAGAGACTTATAAGAGAAGTACTTTGTGTGATGCAATTAGAAGGTCATTATTAATTTCCACCGAATGCTTTATCTGGCTAGGATGTACTCTAAATCCTGAATGAAAACCCCAAAATAAACTATTGTTATGTAAAATGTCACAGAACTGATATGAGACTGCTTTCTCAAGCATCTTAGCAAGAAAGGGAGGTTAGACATGGGTCTCTAGTGAGAGTCCTTAAGATCTATAGCCAAAACCTCTTGATCAAAATTGGGCTTTTTAAGAAGAGGTTTAATTACAGCTACTTTGAATGACTGTGGCCCATATCCTGTCAGTTCAGAAAGATTGATCATATCTAGTAAGATAGTGGTGTGAGATGGGTGGAAAGCAATATAAATATATGTCATGTTTTACTGTTTCTAAGATTCCTGTGTTTAAGGATAAATCGATACCGTTGAAGGCCAGGAGGTAACTCATTTTGTCTCTAGTTGTTCACATTTAATCATTAGAGTAGTTCATGAAGTTTTTTTTTTTTTTTTTTAAATAGGCTGCTCTGGCATTATGGAGGGCCTTCCTTTATTTTTCAAGACTATCCCGCCACATTAAGCGAGATTCTTCCCAATTTGTGTGTTTTAGGATTGACCATGGAGCTAACCTACTCTGTTTTGTTATCTTCTTATTTAGAGGGGCAATAGTTGAGTTGAGTGTCATTCACAGTGAGTGATGATTGACAAGATGATCAATTTGGGAGGGAATAAAGTTAGCAGAAAGTCATCTGTTATATTGAGCCGTATAGATATTCATACAGATATTCATGGTTCCGAGATGATGAATCCTACTGACACTGTAGATTTCTCTTCAGTTTTATTATTGAAATATCTCATCAGCTTTTGGGTGAATTGCCATGGAATTTGGTACAGAAATATATATTCATGATCCCCAGAATATGAATTGTAAAAATCATTATCTCCTGAACTATCATGCAGGGCATAATAATTGCCATCTCAGTTTAGTATGTTAGCATGCTAACACATGCTAAATTATTTACATTCTGTACATCAACATGCCAGCATTATCATTGTGAGCATGCTGGTGTGATCATTGAGCCACTCTGCTTGGGTATAGCCTTACAGAGCTGCTAGCATGGCTGTAGAATTGTCTTTTTATCAAGCGGGACGTACTAACAAATAAAGGTTATGCATAGTAACTGTACTACTATGAGCCAAGGCAGCACCCTTCAACAGGCCGTATACACTTACTCATCCACCCCTGCAGAGCAGCTTGTTTAAATGTACATGCAGTGGTTTGGGAATAAGGGGATGAGGTTGTAAGGCTCTGTCTGTGCTCACTGCCACTTATAGTGTTACCCATTACAATATCTCACATGGCCTTTGCCGTCTAATTTTCTAAGTTTATGGGGGGATAAGCCAGACGCTTGTACTTCTGCCATTAAACTGAAATAAGTCAAGCCTAAGGTCTTGAGTAATGCACTATGCAAGGCAAGTCAATTTCCATAGTGGATGCTCGGTTAGGATGCTATATAATCATGGGGCATGCAAAAGTACATGAAGTACACGAATGGCGCAGTGGTCAAACCTATAGAACCCATTAGAAGGTGATGCCTGCATGGAATACAACTCAAAGCAGCGTAGCTTTCAAGGCACTTCTAATGCTTTATAATTTGGTAATAGACTTTCATTAGGTAAGAGGAGTAGATAATCTATGCATTAGGACAGTTATGTTCTGCAACTGCCTAGGTTTCAGGACCAGCTGTGATTTCAGGTTATGAATGGATAATATCCAGGTGACAGGGCACCATCTGGTTCAGGGTTCACTAAAAAATGTCAGCAAAAACAAAAACATTTGGTCAAGTGGTTCAAAAGACCCCTTTCGTGAATAAAGGACCAATTATGGAAAGAGAAAAGTTCCGCAGTTGCATCAAAGGTGATATACAACCCAGTGCATCAATCAGTTTAGTGGTAATGTAGAGAGATGAGTGAATGACGGTTGTATTTAGTATGGAGAGATTTACGAGCAGAGATGAACAGATAGTGAAGGCAACTGCCCCCATCAGCACTGTCATTACCACCACTAACAAACTCCTCTGGGTGTGAGATGCCTACTCAACTGGTCGCTCAATGGATCCATTACCAGAGCATTAGGCATGCAAGATGAGAACAGTAAAAGCCATGGGATGTGTGCACGTTTTTGTGTATCTGTTGCTATGTATTGGTTGGTGTATATTATACTATATGTGTTGGCAAATGCAGTGTTTCAGTTAATGCAAACCTGTTGAAAAACAAAACACTGTGACTGTGATTCTTATACATACCTCTGCCATCTGAAAAGCATCTAAAAGCAGTCCAAGGACTTTTCACTTGCAGAATATGCATGCACACACATAAAATCCCACATGTATGGGCCCAAATGCGTGAATGCATTCACACATACACACACATACTTTCAAAGGGGATGACACACATGCAAAGGTCCTTTATGGAGACCAAAGTGTCTGCCTAATGGAAAAAACATTTTCCTAAGTACTTTGTTGCACCATCTGCATTATTTGCACAGTAATTGCTTCCGTAGTCTGCAGGTTAGAATGTGCAACCTCTAGGGCAGTGTAAATAATGGGGAAAGGATAATAATCTTTTATCTCTGCAAATGCAATGTGAGTCGATTTAGTGAAAATCACTATTATATCCGGCATGAATGTTCTACAGATTTTGTTATCTGTTTCCTCCTCTTCTCTTCCTCATCCACTATAAAAAAATTGACACTATGAAGACCATGAGTACAATTCTGTGGACACTTACATCCAAAGTGACTCATAGTGCACGGCTTTCATATATTTGTCATGCAATGCAGCAATCAGAATGCCATTTAAATCTTGAGTGTATTATAAAATCAGTCCCAACTGTACAAGAGTTCAACAGTGTCTGTTGACAAAAAAAAGCATTTTGTAATTGGAGATGAGTATAATCTTCAACTGGAAATATTCTTAATTGCAGACTTCTTGAGCCTTTGTGATATCAATCCCACCCTGGCCATCTCCATTCCATCAAATCTAAGAGAATGCTGTAGTTGTGATGCACTGCAATAGGAGATGTTGGAGTAATCCAATAAAGACATTAGTGTACCATTAGGAGGGCGCTTCCTGGCTTTGGAGGGACACACAGAGCCTTGTTTAGCCTAATAGAGCGTCCCTGTTAACGTTTATTTATGGCAGCAAGATGTCAAACCACTTAGAGGTGGAATGTAGCCTGTCCATTAAGGCTGTTGTCCAATGGGAAGCCTCAGGAAGAAGATATAAGGGCTTGGCCTAAGTCTAATCTTCTTGTCTGGACCCTTTGTTTTCCAAAATAAATAGCTTTGGTCTTTTTAACCACCAAAAAAGGTGTCACATAAACTTTCCTACATGCGCACACACAGTTTTCGTCTGTAAAAACAGGTCCCATCATACTCATGTTGAAAAAGATATCTTTCTTCAGTGATCTCACTTAGTTCCTGTTCCAAATCCCTGAATTAATAATACTCAAAAGGAAAACTGAAAGATCCATTATGAAGAATGAAGGTCATTGTATCAGTGTATATAACCCTGTTATCCCATCAAATAAATATTTATTTGAGACAGCTGTCACTGGTTAATCTCTGGTTGTGACGATTAGTGAAGACTCCAGTCTGCATTGTACCTCAAATTACACGGAAGAGCATTAAATCACTACCAAAGTTGTCTCAGTTGTTTACTCAGTATGCTCCTTTGCCATCTTGCTTTTCGGCTCACACATGCAATCTGTGTTTTTCTGTCTCTCTTTGTTTGGTTAGTCAGTTAAATAAGTTTAACAAGATAATATTGCTTCATCAATTTCCAGTCTCAAAACCACTTTGAACCCTGGGAGGGAGTATGGATGTGATTGTGTCATTTTGCGATTGATGTCATTTGAGTCGTTGTTGTCATTTGACACGTTCAAACAGACCCAAAACCAGTGTTTGGCAAGTTACTTGAAAAATGATTTCAAATACTCATTAAAAAAGTAATTAGTATAATGACTTTGGGCTGGGCAATATGAAGAAAATCCAAAATCACAATATTTTTTACTAACTACCTCGTTATTGAGGTTGCGACAATATTGTTGGGTGGACCGTATCAGTATTATGACTTAATGGGTAAAGGCAAATAATAGAACAGCTAGACAAGTCTGGTGGGTTCAGAATTACCTAATTTGACTGTAATGCAGCATTCAAAACCAGGAAAAGACAACACTTATTATATATTATTATATACAAAATCTAAGATAATGTCTTGTCTCAAATTGCAATATCGATAAAACAGCAATTTATTGCCCAGCCCTATACTCGTTACTTTACTTTTGTTTCTCTGTCATATTCAGATGCCCAGCACTTTATCATGACATATTTGTCCCATATTCTGTATTTAACATTTAGAAATAGAAAATATGTTTTTGTTAATTCCAAGCTAATCTATTGCTGTATTTACTTGACATGTCAAGCAGATTGAATACAGAGAGGCTACTGGCTCTTTTCAGCACCCCCTTCTAACTGATAACCCTCATAAGCTCTCGTAAGCTCTTGTCAGAACACTTCCTTCTTTGCTTCACTGATTTCCTGGCCTGTTTGATCTTGACATAGTGCTCTTTACTTTGATGTAATCATGCAAGAAGGAACGAGTAGAAAGAGAGCTGAGAGGAACTTGTGTAATGGCAATCTCTGGTACACGAATGGTATTTGCAGGATGGGCTTGTCAGACACAATCAATATGGAGCATCTGCATTTTGTTGATTTCAAAGTAAAGTCACAGAAGCAGTACAGTCAACTTAACGTAATTACCTAATTGTAATTCAGTGGCAGTCAAAACATTTTAGAAATAAAAGAACCACATTTTTTTGTGGTAAAACACTTCTACTATTCGTGAAAAACGTCAAACTCAAGGTGATTTTCTACTGTTCTATTTTGTATAAGCTTTGCAATCTAAGAACCATCGCTATTGGATTCATCCCCGTACGCATGTGCTGTCGTGAAGTACTTTTTTGCGATCTTGTGCCCCGCACAGGCCTCTCTTATGTCCGCACTTGCAACATATAATATCTGTGCAACCATAGTTCTGCTCTCATTTTTTCTTTAGTGTCAAGCAGTCAACAAGTGAAAAAGTTAAGAAAATGAATACATTCAGCAGTGTGCATTGGTTTACCATCTGCCAGAATGGCTACACCCTCCCATTAGACCTCTCACTTGCAATGGAGGTTCAGGCAAGTGTTTATTTTTTTATCCCCACTGCTACCTGGAACCCCCAGCAGCGTCTTTCACCTTTTCTGGATCATTCTCCCAACTCTAAGACATTTTTTTGGGGCATTATGAAAACAGCTGCAGATCTGATTGGCATCCCGATGCCGGCAGAAAAAACCTGCACCTGCTTGCAGCCTCTAAGACATCTACCAACAAGATCCGAAAGCCAGACCGGCTCTGCTATGGCCTCACTACAGCCCTCCCAGAGGTGGCGTTTTCCAACCATCAAAAACTACACAATCATCTCAGCCATGCTAGCCTCACTGACAGCCACTGGTGCCACTCAAATGGCTGCAGAACAAAACAATATCTTGCTGGTGTCCTCTGCTGTCTCTGCCATGGGCACTGAGCCCAGGGCTCTCTCCCTGGTGCTAGCCCCGGACATTGAGAAGGCTGTGATGGCTGTAAAAAACTCAGATTCTATGTTAGCAGTGTCCAGAACTATGGCTTGGCAAACGATGATGCAGTGTAACAGCTTTATCAAACAGGAACTGGAAGAATTTGGGGGGGATTTGGGGGCACTTCAAACTCAAATATCAACACAACACTTGGTTGGGAGCAACCATTGGTGTATGGTTTGATTACCACAAGACTAGAAAGACCATGAACAACTAGTAGTCAAACAAAAAAAATAATGGTTATTTCTCCCTCTCTTCTTTTTGTCACAGTAGTTAGCCTATAGAGGAATCACTTTCTGAACCCTGTATGGAAATTCTGTGGCTTGAATTATGACCACAGCAAGTGAGCGAGCATATGGATAAAGGTATTGGCCCCAGCGAGGCTCAAAGAGGCTGCAGCAGGACGCAGTGCTCCATCAATATCAGATTTTAAATTGGAAAAACGTTTGTGTGTCACAAGGGGGCCGGACCAACAGGGCTATTTGATGAATGTGCCGTCTTGGTGATTGATGGTCAAGGGGGAGCGGTCAGAGGGAAAGTTATGCCACACTGTGTCAATTGCAGGTTGTTTGCCTCTCATGCATAGTGATACCTGAAAAAGTGTGCAGTAAGTACCCTTGACATGACCATTATACCTTTTGCAGGTTAGACTTACAGTCAGCATCCATCACCCCTATTCAAATATTAAATTGGTCCAGCAACAAGGACGACTGAAAACATGGTGATCCAATCATTGCTCCATTCAGGACATGGTCCATGATAAATGTCTCTGTAGAAACACACATGCAATATTTTTATTCTTTCACAAACACCATACTTACAGTCTCTCGTACTAACAGAATTCATAATTCTTTTTGAATTATTTTTTCTCTTTTTTCTCAGCACAATCAAGGACATATACACACAGACCCACATGTATTAACAATAAATGACCTTGCTAATTAGCTTTAGGTATGGGCATTTGCACTGCCATTTCCCAGTTTCAACACGTAGCTTCAATCTTTATCATTTTTCAACGTTTTCACTGCTGAATCAGTTTCTACATTATGGATACATCCTTTAAATGCATGATGTAGATGCTTATTTATTCCCTGCTTCTCTCTGAAATCACTTGTCCATTTTAACAAAGAAAAAAAAGACGTAGTAATTATTCAGTGAGTGCAGTAATGGACAGTGTCAGCTCCATTGTAACTATTGACAACTTGACAGAGTAGCAGCGGGAATGGGGCTTAGCGAAGGGCCATTTCTGTGTTAGGTTTAGGATGTCAGATACATTCAGATAGTATAAGGTTAGATATCAAGGCGTAAAATAGAAGTTTCCAAGCTTTTTATCTCGATCGGTTGCTTGTGTATGCATTTGTAAGTGGGTGTGAATTTAACAGTCATTCTTAACAATTTAATGTCTTATTCTTTGCCAATAGTTAAATCCAGATTTCAGTGTGGAAGCAATAAGTAACACAAGCAGAGAAAACTAAAGGCTTATATTAACTTATATTACATTATATAAAATGTAAGCCGCTATGTACTTTTCATGACCATGAATTTGTAATTTATTAAACTAAATCTAATCATTTTGCAATATTTTTGGGGGTAAGCCATGGTAACCAAGACTAAAACCTATTCATGAAATTCCCAATTAGCATTATCGATAAATGCTTTGTTTGACCTTTGAACACTTAGAATGACTCCTGCCAATGCTGCAAGATGTTAGTGCCATCCTCAATAATTTAGTCTGAATTATTATTACTTGTCATTATTGAGGAGAATCAAGGAATATCTATTTTTGGGATAATCAAAAATAACCTTTCACTAAGAAAACACAGTATCATTGACTGAAACAGTGACAAAGGCAATCTGTTCCATTATATACTGTATATATATAATATATTATTCTATCAATCTTATCCACAGTTGTTGAGCCATTTATTAAAAAAAAGAATAAAAAAACTTTACCTTGGGAAATCCACACGACACATGGCTGCCTTGTTCAAATAATTTACACTTCAAGATTTGTTTATAAATTATTAATTGTATTTCAAATGCTGCCATACAAGTTGATAATTGTTTAAAGTTGGTAGTTATCATATCTGTGTTTTAAGGATGGAACGAGACAAGTAGTCTGCAGCCATGTTGTGATGCTCTGCTTTGAGCTTTATGCTAATGTTGGCAATTTAGCATATCACAATGAAGATACTACATGCTTACCATGTACTCCATCTTTAGCATGTTAGCATGCTTACATTGAACATTTGGCAATATACACAAAGGAAATTACATTAGTTTCAAGGAATTGTATTTAAATCACAGTACTGCACAAATTAAAAATGTGGCCTGGTGGTGGTACTATTTTTTTAGTGGTACTTGTTAGCTCTATACATTATCCACTGGCTACATTGGAACCCCAGAAATATATCTTCTTGCCCCCAAAGGCTTGTCTGTTGTCAGACCGATAGCTGATCGGTTTCGAGATTTTCCCAAATGATGCTTCAATCTATGTAGAAAATTCAATGGCAATCCTTCGAATAGTTGATGAGAAATGTCAACCTCTCTGCGGCACTATGATAAGCCAGGGGCTCGCAAAAGTCTGTAGGATTCATCCTCTGGGCACTATATATGTCTTAAAAAATTCCAAGGTAAGCCATCATAATAGTTAAGTCAAGATATATCAGTCTGAACCAAAGTAGTTGAACAACCACCTGACATTGCTATCCTAGAGCCATGCCACTAGCATAGCTTAAACTGATACACAAAGAATACTTATTTTCCAAAAACACAGCCAACAAGCTTTCCAAAAAAGTTTGAAGCCCTTTTACCCCTCCGCCGTCGAGACAACCTAACACCTGACCTAATTTTAAATCAAATTAACCATTATGACAGTATTGCGAAACTACTTTACCATATCCCTTAAAGAATTCTCTCAGAAACTAAGTTAAAACCACATTATTTACTTTCATCAATTAAAAGAAAACAAATTAATTGAAATATGGCTGGGTGGACAATTGCACCGTGCATTATAAAGTATAGTGCTGCAAAATCCTGTGTGAAAAAAGTGTTGCTTTGGGATTTATTGATTTCTGTTAGTCAAACCCTCACAGGAAGATGATTGTTCTGTGTTGAAGTAGCCTCCAATACAACTACAGCTGGAGAAGTACGACATGAGAGAGTGAAAGGCATTGTTGTCTTGTTATATTTTTATCAGCATGCATAAAGCGCTACAGCTTTACTATCCCTGTGCTGTCAGCCCAGTGACTGAGGAAATTTGGAATGATGGCCACTGCCATTGTGGATGATTAAAAGTGAATGAATGAGCATACACAGAGATTGCTGTGCTTTAGTGCTTTACCTTTCTCCCAGCGGAGTAGAGGATGAGAGACCGCCACCAGGTACGCCACACAGGGAACAGTAATGAATGGCAGGGGAGGATAGAAAGGGGGAGAAGATGAGAGAAAATGGGAGGACAGGTGGAATAATGGGGAAATGAATGGATGTAGGGAAAAGACACAGAAAAACACAGGCGTAGAGGAGAAAAGAGGAAATTATAGTACTAAGATGTTGAACATGGGCTCACAAAAACGCTGGGAAGAGAGAATTTCCAAATGTGTCACATCTAATACTGGCTTCAAAAAGAATCTGCTTTAAATTCCAGAAAGGGTATCTGCTGACAAAAAGAGCGAGGCAGCATTTTTGCCACATGGCTAAATGGAGTGAAAACAATATCCGTATAGATAGCATGGGCATGTCTGCCTTTGCCCCTGACACAGAGAGCCATCCAACCCACATCAACAAAGGAACATGCATCTCAAAATTATGGGTGAATGGACTGAAAGCAAAACCTTTATTTTCATAAGCTATTGTCCATTGAATAACCACAGTTTAGCTGTGACTGGCACATTCAATACATACACACATTGTAATGATAGCACTGATCACAGGAGGAGCCCTCTTACAAGGCTTTCATTGACTTAGCTTCTTATCATATTGTCTCAGGACAATACAAAAGGCCATGGAATTGTTCAGCCAATCATGATCTGATTAGTCAATCCTATGAATCCTCCTTTCTTAAAAAAAAAGAAGCACACTACTCCTTCTTACCAGTCCTTGGCTCTGTCATCATGGAGCCGGAATAATCATGAATATTGATTTTGAGCAGCAATGTGACACTATGGTTGCAGAGACGGTTCCATACATAGATGGGTACATATTCAGTCCCATGTGTTTCCTTTTCAGGAAACACATGGGTTTGTGAATTGACCTTTCAGCAAACCCCTCCCCGAACAGCGGCTATCCAATCAAAGTTCAGCGAACATAACTCTACCCGAATGTCCCAAGACGTTGCAGCCATATAGAAGTGAAAATTACAGTACAGGAATATGACAAATTGTTTTGGCTCATCTGGTAGTGATGTTGAGATCTGACAGAGAGTTCGGCAAAATACACAGATTTGCTAGGCTCTGTTACCTCTCTCTTTCTCATTAGCAGAGAGAAGTGTACAAAACATCCAGGACAGCAGCTTCTCATTTTTAGGCAGCATTCATAAGTTAAAATGACTGACGTTCCTATAGGCAGATCATATCAGCTGTCGCTAATTAACGTTAATTCTGTGAGTTACCTGATAACAGGCCAAAATTAAACTTGTCTGTTGTAGTTACAGAATGCCACCTCATTGGTTGGTCCTGATCCTCAAAGACTTTTATCTTGAAATATGCTGTTTGAAAAGCCAAACAATAGCCAAAAGCTAAAGTAACTACCAGTACACAAACTAGAACATAAAACTAGGTGTTGCTTGTCTAAGTACATTTTCTACATTATGCAAGGCCATGGGGTGTATGGGTGCAGAGGTTGCTGCAGCACCCCCTGGCAGATGCTATAAGTAAAAAAAAAAGAAAAGACAATTAATAGAAAAGTTTAATTTAATTGTTGATGGTTATGTACATATTCTAATGATATTCGGATATTTGTAAGTGGTCAACAGTGGATCCTCCAAATATTCCGTCCAGTTAAAATAAATCGTATTTAGGTCTCAATATCACATGCTTGTTGCAAACAGGCGTGTAACAGCTCAAGAAAATGGCAAGGCAAAAACTAAATTTCGGATTTCTTCTTGAATCCTTCACAAAGAGCAAAACCTAGTGGATAGGAATCACCAACTGACAGCAGCACCTGTAGCACACATGATCTCTCTTTCTCTCTCTATCTCACAAACACACACACACACACACACACACACACACAAACACACACACACAAACACACACACACACACACAACAACAAACATATCATGCATCATTCACATCTTGCCAGTGAACTTGAACAAAATAAGTGAAATGAGTGTAAGTTTAGGTCTATACTGATGTTTTTAGCCTAATGTTTTGCTGCAATGTGAAAAAAAAAAAAAAGAAATCCAGTCACACTTACTGGATTTGTTTTTGCTGGAATGCACATTGTGCATAAAAATGCTACCTTGCAAATACAAGAAAGCAGAGTAATGCTTATCTTCACTTCCATGTCATCTACATGGATCATCAACATCTACATGGATCATCAACATCTACATGGATCATCAACATCAACTCCAGCTTTAACCCCAATCTCTTAGCATAATACCATGTATGCAGCCATTTTCACAACCATATTGAAGGATTTCTATGTTTAAGCAGTCAGACAGCGTTTTCAACAAACTAGCAAAGTTAGCATTATTAGCCTGCTAGCTTGCAACAGCAAAATTCAGCCACCAAACGTTGGTCACCGGCTAAGAATGGGAAGCTGCGTTTCTCTGAAATTGGGACTTTGTTTTTTTAAATACTCAGACATTTAGTCGCAAAACTGCCACCATCATTATAAACTGCATAAGTGCCTTTCTTTAATGCAAAATTGAACAGGCATGGCAACTATCGTCAAGGGGATTGGGCTCAGTAAAGGGTCAATTGATTTTATAAATCTGTTGTTTACATCAGGCAAGGAGCGTCAACATCAATTAAGCAGAGTCAGAGTATATAGGCATCTGTGCATACTCTAAGATCTGCACAAAATTAAAAAAGGGATGACTGCTGCAAAAAAACTGTTTTCCACCAGATATTCTGTCACTGTGCCCATCTGAGCAAACACATCTTGATAACCTGCCAACAGTGTCAATAACCTGGAATTTGTCCAATATTTGCGCTGCATGAGGTCGCTTGTTTGCCATAGGCCAAGTTAGGCCTGATTGAACTGGCAAGGTTCGTCATTGGTCTGATGGGGTGAAGAGTGAGACAGAATGATCCAGATCTATTTCTGGATAAAAACTGTGCCAGGGAGCACACAGGGTGCCATGTGCCCCCTCAGTGTCTAACTGCTTTGTCTCTTGGCTGTATCAAGTGTTTCATGAAAGACATAATCAGCCAGTATTTGTTTCTTGTATTAAAACTGGCAAAGTCTCCCTCAAGTTTGATTCTGCCCTATAATCCATAATCCATCAATCATCAATATAACATTGTATTGAATACTTTAAGTGTTTCTTTTTGAAAATAAAGCTAAATTCACAAGGTTGAAAAGCCAATAATTGCAGGATTTTCATACCTATAATGCAATAGAAAGGGAGTTAATGGTTGTTGAATAGATATATTGATTTCCAGGGCAATTGTGTAGCCATATACCTTTCTCAGACAAAAATATATTTATAGCATCAGGTAAAAACAGCCATAAAGAAAGCAGTAAATCAGAAATAAGTGGAAACATGACTGATGGATGAAGAGAATAATGAGCAAGGTGAAATTCAGATTGATGAAAATGATATGTCAGTGAAACTTGACAAGGCCACGCAGGACAAACCCACTAACATATACAATAGGTATGAAACAAAGACAACTAGAATTAAAGAAAGGCACCTCACAGATGAAAGATCCATTACAGATGCGGAAATTTATTCCAATCCACCACATCCTCCTATGAAGAGAGCCCTATCTGTGTTCACTGATAACAATGTACAGAATATAAATCTATACTCCTCCCGTGGCTCTCTGCTTACAGTATGATAAAGGAGCTCTCTCCATGGCAGAGTACTTGTGTAGCACGACTTGCTCTTGGCCCTGAGGCTGTCAGGCATTAGCCACGCTAACATTGATACTGACAGGAAGAGGAATTTATTGCCTCACTTCAGTGCCTTTTGCTAGCTCCACATTCCCCACTGGTCATTTAATGGGAAATGGTGATGAAAATGGTGAATGACATAGGTAAATACTCTACTAGGAAGTTGACTTCAAATATTTATGTTTGAGGTCCCCCACTGTGTTGGTGCTACTGGAGTTGAGATTTAACCATCCTAAGAAGAGAGATGGCACTTCAGAGACTATATTTGACCTGAATCAGCCTTCAAGATTCCCTCTCATTAGTCAGATGGAAAAAGCATTGGGTTTTCATTGGGAACCAGTCAAACATGGCACTTTTATATAGGCAAATTACTTTTTTTTGGAACAAATATAAGATGCAGCCTTAACTTCATGAATGCCATTTTATTTAGTGCTGGCATTCTATGAAACCACCCACTTTCACATTACATTGTGTTGCTTACGCTTTAGATCCAGAACCTCAAAATCTATCTCTTCCTTCTTCAGCAGCCCCCCCACCCCAATTGGTAGCTAGCCTGGGAAGATAATGAGTGTAATTACTCAAGAAGCGAATGGAGTTCACCTCTTCAGTGAGGAGAAAATCTGTGGTGCTGTGTCAGTGGGAAAGTTCAACTCCCCACGGAGACAGGGCCACAGCCATCGTTGACTATTTTGCTGACCCACTCCACAGGCAAGGCACTGAGCACCCACGGGGGGCTGTGACTATCATAACACTAGACTATAGTTTATTAGGATGGGGAAAATTCAATGCCCGGCTGAATATAACCTGTCTTCTCAGGTGCTTTTTCCCCCACTCCCCCACAATAACCGCAGAATGCACTATATAAATGTGTCACAGTTTTTTCTTTTACAGACTCCAGAATATGGATGAGTGCCACAACCACTGTTGAACTGTGTAATGGTTAAACAATTACTTAGCTTGAGCATTAGCTTAGTACAGCTTTTAGCTTAACTTACAAGTACAGCAAACTAAAAGTCAGCTTTCCAAAACTTAAAGTACAAATGAAAGGAAAGTGTACCTATGAAAGCTTGAATATAAAAGCTTGGATTACATTCGGCAAAATATCATCGATGATTGGAAAAGAGCCTCCTGCCCCACATGTTGCCTCAAATGCCAGCAAAATAAATTGTGACATTGTTGATTTAAGTTTGTACATTATAGACTGGTCTGCATGTATTTAGAAACACCTTCACTGGTCTTCATTCTACTTTGCATCAAATGGTTGATCAATCCCATTAATTGTTAAGTCATTATTTTTTGCACAATAGACCCTATCAAGTTCTAGAAAACAGGAGCGGCTCAGTCAAAATGGCCATGAATGCAGTAACATTTGGGTTTTTGCATTGAAACAACAAAAGAAACCTCAAAATGATTGTGGTTTCTCAATGTAGAAATTTTACTAAAGTACAAGAAAGACTGCATTAATGGAGCGGTCAAACAATCACAGGACTTACGGCAAAAAGACTGCTGTTCTTGTCAAGTGTAAAACCAAGTCAGTGTTGCATTTGTTTTACAGTAGTTTAGTTACATAGCCTAGTTAATGCCAGTTACACACCTTGCTTCTTATTTTACGTAACAAACACACAAACCGTAGTCTTTTTCTAAGCCTAACCCAGTGATTTTGTTGCCTAAACTATTCCAACTAGATATGTTGCGTAAGTAAACATAAAAACTAATCAACCTATGTTGAACGTTTTATGTAAAAAGAGACTGTATGCATGAAACAAGTAGAAACTGACATGCCATCATTCACATCTAAAACGGATGCCAGAGGGGTACCTAGAGGGTGTGAGAAGTGTTGCCTGGAAGTGGTCAAGACATTTTTTTTTTATTGATGAGACAGACACTTGGTGGGCTGAAATGAGCATAAAATCCAGCCATAAACAATATTTGTGTTGTCTTATCTTCTTTGACTCTAATAAGCTCTTCACAAGCCATGGTGTTGTCTATTTGTTATATCTCCAGTTGACGGGCACAAATTACATTCTACTCATGGTTTAAGGACATTATAGGCCTCGCTGTGGGAGGATTGGGATAATCGGGTAGGCTTTTATAATGGTGGCAATTTTTCAAAGTCAAGAAGAGGTTGAAAAGAAGATATATACACTGAAATAACTGGCCCACATATGGTTTAATAACCCTGGGGTTGATATAGATTGAAATTTCCAATAAAAATCAATACATTTCATTGGATTTGCACAGAAATTGCTCACAGAGGAAAAAACATACACGGTGAGCTTTAACCTTGAGTTTAACTTTTGTGAACTATGACAAACACGTAAGGTAATAACCAGTTGCAATGCTGACCTTTGAGCAAACAAACCTGGAGAGTCCTTGGAAGCCGGGGGGTTAGGGTTAGGGGTTGGGGATGCTGGCTGGTTCCTCTACTGAAACCCACTTTAAAGTCATTTATCTGTCCTTTTTTCTCCATCATTTGGCTTAAAACCTTATACCCAGCGATCCTTCTCGTCTTACTTAACACCTCCTTCACACTGTTTTGGTACGTCATTTTGCTGAAGAGGTTATTCCATTCCCAGTTCCCTAACTCATCTCCCTCTTGAAAAGGCTTGACTTCCATGCCTTCAGCAGTAAACCTCTCGTTTGCTGTTAAGGAGGGAATGAAGTTTTTTTCGTTTAGGGGGGAAGCTAAATTGTGCGAAAACCTGTGACTAAATTGCCGCCGTAGTTTTAACAAAACATAACTAAAACAGGGTTAAATCGTGGCTTGCTGGGAGCTGTTTTCACCAGTGGTTATGGCAGAACCTGCCACCCAGTGTAATAATGTGGCTTTCTGATGTACTTCATTAGTTTTTGTCCACAATGGGGCTCTGTGGCATACAGACAAACCTATAAGTACATCAATTCATTGATGGTTTTAGTCTTTTCACTGGATCTGTTGGCATAAAGACACCAGACTTATACTTGAAGGTTCGTTACGCTGCTGAGGGAAAATGTATTTGAAACTACACTTTTCTGAATATTCCTATTCCACAAAGACCACACTTTCTCAATATTGTAGCAGAGGATTTAGTTGGCAAAATATATGTTATTATGCACATACAATTGTCAATTTCAATGTGATAAAAATCTAAACACCAGTGTAACAATAAAGGGGAAGACAAATCATGTGCAGCGAACGTACATCACATCTAGTAACACCGTCATACTGGTGATTAGACTTCAAGCCAATCAACACTTGTCAGCTATAAGGCAACTTTGAAATTTTATATCCTGGTAACTGAGTTAATAAGGCCACACGAGCCATCTGTAATATTGTATTGTATTTACAATGACACATAGACAATTAAACTGAAAAACAATGTCAGTTTATAGGGTGTTGACAAATGCTTATAATTGTCATGCAAATGATGGTGTTAATCAATGCAGTAATGAAAATCGCTTAATCAGCGTTGCCTTAATTGCTGATTGGGTAACAACCATTTATTAGGGGTTGGGTTGGCAACACAAACCAGCACCAGTGTCTGTTACTATTGTGGGCCACACAATTAAAGGGAAGGGGCTGAAATACTGAATTTGTAATCTTGTGGCTACAATTAAGACAGACATGGTTGCAAGTCCACAGCCAGCGGTTCTGTGTAACTTCTGCTACAAACATTCATCATCACAAGCCCCAGATTACGTCAACAACAGATGAGCAAAATAAGTTGTTTTTTCTTCTTTTGCTCCTTGTGCTCTGTTTCACTTCCATTGTATGTGCCCCTGGACAATCCTGAAATACACTGGATTTACCTCAAGATGTACACTTGCTGTTCATACTGCTTCCTCAACAAGGTGGAGTGCTCATTCATGTTGTCAGGCAATCTTAGATTCATGACGTGGTCTCTCCCCTTCAGTTGTAGTGTTGTAGAAGTGCTAAATATTCGAGCACCACCTTGATCAGGTGTTCCCAAGTGTGAGAAGATTCTGCGTCATATCTAGTTGTTGAACCATAAAGTACGGACACATTAAAGCACAATATGTTGTGCAGTGAAATTGTGCTGTGAAAAAAACATGAATGAATTGTAAATATAATGCTGGCATCTCACCTGCATTAAACTAACTTCATGCCTATTATGTTGATGTTTGGAGACCACTAAAATATATTTTTTGTCTGTGCAATGGAGGAGCAAAAGTTATGTTCTCTCTACACTCACTGTTTATGTCCCTATTGTTTGTTTTTCCAGAATCAGTGTCACAGTTAAAGTTAGATTCAGATGAGCTTGGATATCCTTGGATGTCCTTACTTGCCTACCAAATCTCAGATTTGCTCAGTGAAACAAACAGGTCTGTTGCTGTTGCAGGGAAACAATTGAACAATCATCATGTAATCAATTAAAAAACTAAGAATAAATAAACAATTTAAAAGAACCACTGAAAAGATCCACTTAAAAGACTATAAAACAGCAGTGTAACTCTGCTTTGACATGTTGATATGTTTACCTGCAATTAAGCCAAATTGGAAAACCATCACTGTGATAAAAAAAAGTCTTAATATTACACTCAAAACAAAGTGATACAAGCAATATTGATCATCTTTCATACTTTTTTTTTTAAATCACATTTCTGGATGTAAAGCAGTGGGCAGAGAAGCAAGCTCAACAAGCCCTATGATGATGTTGAAGGAAGTATTGCAAAGACTTGATAATAAGCTTTGCAAAACGTGATGCATATTCAAAGGTTTTTAGAAAAACAGGGCACAAACATATGTTTCACACCTAATCAGCACATACATTTAAATTTTCCTACACTCAATGATCAATAATTCCAACAGGGGGTAACACTTGAAGACCCTATTCTATTGTATGTACGTATATTTGTAGTCCCAAGGATGTTCTGTACACTAAAGAAAATCCAGGAATCTGCTGCACAAAGTACTTCCTCATTCACCACTTTGGAAACCCCATGAACAAAAGCCATTGGTCACAGGGGGTTGTTTATACTGTTTACCATTTGGCAGGTGAGATTATACTGGAGAGTGTTCGAGGCACACCGTATTACTGCCTGTCTCCAAGCCAGAAAGACACAGTAAGAGCCTCAGTGCAGGCACAGCTGGCCAGCTTTCATGTGCCTCTGGGCTTATGTAAATACCCTCTATGGGCTGAACATTGGTAAACAGCCTTATCACCTTCCCCACTAGGTTTGCACATTGCATGTCCCTCTCCTTTTTCACTTTTCCTCAATGGATGTTAGACAAGTGATCGTGTTGGCCTTGGCCCACGCAGATCCAAGTTGAAATTTTACACATAGGAGAAATGTGTTTTCTTTCTGCTGTGAAGACTTGAAACACTAAAATAATTTAGACACTCTCTTACAGCACTACACCTGTTGAAGGTTGCGTGACTCTTAGTTAAAATCAGCAAGGAGAACTGATTCTCATTCAGAATTCTTATCAGACTATAGTAAATCAGTTTGTATAAACTTTGTGTAAAGTCCCGCAAATAGAGGTTTCACTGTGTTTGTCCAAATTATGCTAGTACACATTAGCTCTTCAAGGAAAACTAAAGTTCAGTACCATGTGGCCTTTATTTTTGTAGGTCAGGGCAGTGTTTCACAGGATGGTTTATGTTACTGTGTATCCATGGCTGTTTATTTAATATTGCTAACGTTGTTCAGGGGCTATGAGCAATGCCTAGGTGAGCCGTTTGACATGTATTTAAAGCATTTAGACTTGGTGACAGCTGATAGAGGTGCAGACACAAGGACAAAAGGAATGTTGATATTTATACATGCTTTTGTCATGGCTCAGCAAAAAGGTAACGGGATGGACCCAAATGCAGATAGACTCAAAGGAGCAGAAGGATCATACACAGTGATTTTAACAAACCAATGTCCAAAATTATTTTTCAGGTGAGTATAAAATGGCACAACACAGGAACAAGGGATATCCACAGGGCTTAAATACACTGGGGAGGTGTAGGTGATTAGACACAGGTGGATTCACTCAGGGGTGGGGCAGACAATTACAGAGGCGGGAAACTAGACAAAGGCAGGAAGTGAAGTAAACATGGGACACAAAATAAAACAGGAATCAAACTTAACCAAAACCAAGATCGTGACACTTATGGTATGATTAAAACCTCCAAAATAAGGGAGGTACTGTGCTCCTAACTTGTGTAGCTGGAATTTCATGCCAGCATTTCTTGTGTGAGTGGGGGATCTGTGCTGGTAATCCGTGCCGCCACTTGATGGTTTGAGACACAGGTGGAAAAAAGTTGGAGCAGGGCCGGGCTGGGAACATAATTCAGTTTCCATAGTTAATGCAGTGCCATAACTCAAGCTACAAAAAAATAAGTATTCATACAACTTATATCATTTTGAGTGTTTATTTTGCATCTGTCATATCCTCAGAGCTCTCACTGGGCTTGAGTTGATTATCATGAAGCTCTGGTAGCTCTGAACACCTGGACGCGCCGAGACCCCTGTCTGTATGTCTGTCAGCAGGGTTATCAAAAAACTACAGGCCTGATTTTCATGAAACTTTGTGGAAGGGTGTTGCATAGGTCAAAGAAGAACCCACAAAACTTTAATTGACATGACACTGCAGTGAGTGGACAGCAATCAGCTCTTCCTAGTCTGAGTAAATGAGCACTGAAGGAGAAAACCACTATTTTTTTCACTATTCTCCAGACTTGGTATACAGGCTAACTTTCCGGCTATGGTTCTATTAATGTGCTCATCTATTCATCAGGTGATTTTGACTTTTGTCTCTGTTTAATGAAGTGATTGCTTCGATTGTGAAGCAGTTGCTCATGAAATGTATCCCAACCCAACTTTAAACTACTCTTACTTTCCCTTACAGTGATTTTAGATCTAAATACAAAAATCATTAAAGAAGCCAATATACAACTTAATGAATGACCATTGCATTCATGAGGAGATTTAACTTTGATAATTGATCATCTGCCCCGATTGTAGCATTGTAATCATTAGGCAAGACAGTTATTTATTCCGTTACACACTGGTATGTCATTACACAACTACACTGTGTGACTACCAGGAAAAATTAGCATTCTTGAAGCTCATACACACACCTCTCTCTACTGATGGCAAATGTTTATTTTCACAAAGCAATCTACTGATGCATCAGTAAAGCTCTACAGTGCTCATCATCTCCCCTTTAGGTTCATGATAACAGACACTGAACCCTTAATGAGGTATTGATCTGTTGATATATTGATAATAAAGCATCTTACAATGCTTAAAACCAGGCTGTTTCTTCAGGACAGGTTAACTGTTCTTCAGTACACACATTCTCATGTGGGACTGTTTCCTGTCTGGTGCTCTTCTGCTGCGTGGTTTCTTGGTAGCCCCTGAGCATTCCCAAGAAAAGGAAAAATATGCATGAAGCACCTTTATGTATATATCTTATCTATATGGCACCAGTTGGATTTTTTTTTTGTACTAGCACCTGTTTGGTTATTTTTTTCTGCTTTGCGCCACGGTGTGAGAGAGGCACATCTGAAGTAGTTTGTATGCAGATCACATGTGCAGTGCAATTATTGTCATTTTGACCTGAAACTGCTTGCATTTTCTGCTGCTGACATTTTTCTCTTTTACGTTAAACATAAAAAATAATCTATCTCTGATTGTTGCAATCATTCTGCTTGTGTACCGAGGGTTCTACCAAGGATTCTAGTGACTAGTGTCTAGTTTTTTTAGGGATCCATCCCATTTTCTAGCCTGACTATATCTCCCTCTATGCAGCTTTCAAGATGATGAAAAAGCTGAAAAATAAATCTGATCAAAAGGTGAATATTCTATTACCATTCAAAGAAAAAAATCATAAATAGGATACAGTGACAGTACACAGATTCAGAAAGTATTTTATCCCTTTTAGTGAAGCAAGAATGCTTACATCTTTCATGCACCATATTTGTTTTCTCATAATTCTAACCAGAATAGGTTGTTTTTGTAATAGTCAATTAAAAGTGCCTCTTTTAATTACAGCTTCAGAGCATTCTATCAGCTCTTTCAAAATGATATGAAGCAGATGAGGGCCTATTTGCTAATCTTTCTTCTTTCAATCCTAATACATTCTAATTAAATTAGCTGAAGGTTATGGTGATATATTTTGGTGCGCTTCTGACCCTTCTTGAAACAGATAAAGTGAAATTGACTTTTACGACTATTTTATGATAAACACATCTGTCTCAGATTTGTAAGGTCATATTTGTTCATAACTGTCAATTTATTTCGGTCTTGTCCTTTTATATATAAAAACAAATATCCATTACAATTTTTTGTTCTTTTAGTCCAAGCTCATTTTTACTGTGTACTTGACAGCTGACTTCTTTGACATGTATTAGATGACAAATATTTAACAAAATGAATAACGAGGCTAAATGGCAATCATACAGTACACAACATGAAAAGTAAGGAAAAAATAAGACAACTGTCAAGCAACAAACTGGGATCACGAGGCTCATGCCTATATCTTTTTTTATTTCTCTTTCACAGTTGCCATCTCACCAATACGTGTTCCTAAATGGGCCACAAGCAAAGAAAAGAGAGAAGAACAACTGTAGATCACATTAGTAGGTTAGCGAACTGTTTTTGCAAACTTACCTCCTGCTATTCTGGCACACAACAATATAGAATACATCAAAATTCATACAATGTGAGCTTCCAAAGCCAGCTGTAATTGTTCTATGAAGACCAGCTTGTTTTAACATGTAGTAAATATTTGACTTAACAAAGTTGTATTCTACTTTGTAAACTGCATACTAATTCATTTAAAATGTGTTGTTTTTATACTGTGCTAGTTGTATCATTTACAAAGACCTGCTTTGTCCTTAACACATATTTAGTATGTGTTTGTTAACACATAATCAATAAATAATCATCTCTTTGTGAAATGCATGCCTTATGGGATGCAAGGGTGCTGTGCTTTATACCTGACTTGTATTTTGTCTATAGGTCCAAAAGTGAAGAAGGCATTCTCAAATCGTTTCCCCTCTGCAAGAGTTGACAGAATGTCAGTCAATATGCAATGTCTCCATGACATGTAAAAAGTAGGAAGGTCAAGCACAAGATTGATGGAAATCAATTTTCATTCCTCCATCCCCGCTTTCTCCACAGATACAGTATATCCATGCAGGCCTTGCATTTAATGAAAACCCTGTAAAAAAGAGGTTAATCACAGACTGAACTCATTAAAGAAGGTGTTTGCCTCATATTGACCTACTAACACAATCTTTAGCACATATAATCCTTGCCTTTTTCAGCCGTTTAACAGCATATTGTCTCATGTTATGCTCTTGTCATTCATGACTTACCAATAGTTTAATACAGACTGTCAGTGCCTATTTGTCAAATCGGTAGGATGCATGGAGCAGGATAGTTGTAGCACTCTATTGTGTCTGTCAAGAAGCAATAGCTACACTGCATAACTTATTCAGAAGTCGCCAGCCAAATGTACAATAATTCACAAAGTATTTCAGGTGTAGTATTGCATATTTTATGTGCAGCGTTACATCAGCCTAAACTTCACACAGAGCTTGCTGGATTTTCTTTTTCTAATTTTAGAACTCATGTACAACCACACTCACTAGCCCCTCGCATAGCTGTAATGCAGCAGCTTAGATTGTAATTATCCACATGGAAAGGTTATTGGACTGGCTTCTGTGAATAGCAGGCATCTTGCTCGGACTACCAATGCAGATCTCACATCGCCAAACATGTCGAATTAAAATATGATATTGGTTTGGGGATTTCGCAGCATGGTGCCCTTGTAATCTAAGACAGCCTGAGGGTTTCCTATCAATCTCTGTGTTGAATTAATGTATGGCGGGATGAGGATAGTAATGACTTTTCTATGTGATCTGGGATATTGCCTCTGCGCAGGTTACATGAGAGATTCCACAGCATTTCCATTGTTCTTGTCGAATGTTCCGATCGAGTGTTCATGCAATGATCTTGAGAGGGAAAAAAAAAAAGATTCTCATCAAAGTATGATGCAAGATTCTCTTAGTTTTCTCATGTGAAAACATTGAAATTGTAAGTCAGAATTACATGTAATACAGCAAAACTCATCGAGAGTGATGGTGAAATATGATAGCAGTGCAAAGATTAACCAATACATAAAGTACCACAAGAACCACAGAGGGCATCTGAACAAGGTTAGGGGCCATAATTTCATGGCACGTGGAGGGGGTGGGGGGCATATGCAAAGAGGCTGTTCAAATTGTTTATTTGAATAAATAAATTAATCTAATAATGCAACATAAGGCTACTTTTTTCAGTTTATCAGTGTACTCACATAAGGACATAGCACCAGCAAAGCGCTAGATATTGTTTTAGTTATAGACATAGAAACAGCTGTTAGCAGCTTGCAGCTCTCTCTCTCTGTCTCTCTCTATCTTCCTATCTCTGTTTATATCTGTCTCTTTACAACCACAAAAATCAAGCAGGCTGAGAAACCAAACTAAGTGACATGTTCTGTGTGTCAGTCTATTGATCTCCTCTGCTCTGTTTCAATACCATGGACATCCCCAAAACCTACAGATGCACCCTGGCCCCCACACACAACAAACAGCGCTGTACATGATTCCAAAGCAACAGCAAAATACATGTATCTCGACCAACACTTTTTTTGTTGAGTTCAATCGCCAATGGGGGAGGGTGACAATGATCATTATTGTTTGGATCGTTTAAGGTTCCTTTTCTCAGAATTCTTATTTTATTCATAAAAATATGAACACATTCAGTATGTTGTTAAATTCTATGGTAAGCATATTTACCTGTACGGCAGAGAAATCTCATGCATATTCAGGAGTTGCGGGAAAGATCGGATGAGTGAACACGAAAGGAGAAAAAAAGCAGATTAAGAGAAAAGTAATGGTTGCTGTCAGCATAATATTAGCATGTACGCAGTAAGATTGGGAACTTTACTCAAAGCACAGGCAGGATTTTTCAAAGCTTCCTAAAGAATGTTTTCTTTTATTATGGGAGGCCTAACGTGATTAGAAAAATGCCTCAACACCATTGTTTTTGTGTTTTCTCTGCAAGAATATTTTAGACCTCTCTCTCTTAACTACAAAGCACCAAACTGCATAAATGAAGTGTTTTAGAGACTCCCTGTGCAACCGATGTAACCATTAAAGTTATTTTTCCCAGCTCACAATAAATGTATCCGTCAGCTTGCCAACAATTTTATAAATAAATAAAAACCTGTTGAGGCTCTGTGAAATATATCTCTCAGCTTTACGAAATAAGAAAAATAAACAGTATCTCCTTTCTCCTTTTGCAGCTTTATTTGCCCTTCTTGATTGAGCAAAGTGCACTTCTAAGCTGTCTAGACTGGATGTGCAACCTTCCATCACTTCCAGTTTGTTTCCGTATTCATGGCTACATTGAATATGTGAGCTCAAAAATGTTCTTCAACAGGAGCTGTACAGAATTCCTGGACATTTCTAATGCAGCAGCTGTTTGAACTACATTAAATGCTTGGCATGGAACGGCTGGCAGCGCTAATGAAATTTTTATTGGATATGTTATGGCCGTAACTGCTTGCTTATGGAGAATATTCAACGTGTCATGCCACTGGCTATTGTTTAAAGCTCCTAAAAGTATCGCCTCTCCTGTGGGAACTTTGAAGTTGGAGATCTCAAAAAGCCAATCTATTTACATGACATTGAACGGTGCTGTGAGTGAAACAATGGCTTACAAACAGCTTTTTGACTAAAGCTGTTTTTTATGAAGACTGATAAAATCATAAAACCAACGGATCAGTCGCTCACGCAAGGTCTGGCTTATCAAGACTCTCTCATCACTTCAATGCGAAGAGAGAGCTTTTGTGAAAACATAGGTGGGAGTTGGAGGGCCTGTCTCAAGACACCCCCACAGCAATTCTCATTATACACTTATGAGCTTCCAGCCCATCGGGAGACATGTATGTTGCTCTTTGAAGCTACCAGTGACACCTTCAAAGCTATGGCTCCTCTTTGAAGATTTCCCTACCGTTTTCCTCCTCCAGATGACATCTCTTTATTCAGCTGAGGAATTAAAAATATGCTATTGCACACATGTCACGGGATTGTAGTTGCCATATGATAGCTGGTCTTGACACTTTGAACTTGACATCATACATCAAGTATCACTGAAGATGTATTTGATGGTCCTTGACCTCACCATATCACTTAATGCCTTGATAGATGGTAAGACAATGTTACATGCCCAAATATACATGTTCTGAATGCTGGAGTAGCCAGGGCTAAAATAATTGCTGAATGGCATGTAAGCATTCAGGTCACAGTCACATGTTCACCTGCTTGACCATTGCCATGGTAATGGTATGCCATTTTTTTGTTTTTACGCTTTTCACCGTGGTCCTGCTCGCCATTCTTATGAGTTATTCTAAGATGAATAGCACAGTTTATTCTGTGAAGCGGGTGCGAGTGCTGCCCAAGGTGCTGAAACACAGCAGAGGAGATCAATTGACAGTCTCAACAAATTTACAATTCAAGTGTGAACTTACAGAAAGTTTGACAGCTTGTGTTGTCTTTGTCTTCAAAACTTTGTCCGAACAATCCTGGTGCCCAATGATAAACTCTCTAGCCCCTAACCTATCCTCTATAACGCCACAATGAAGTTGACATTTGTGGTTTTGAGTGAAAATTTCTCAAAAAGTATTGAATAGATTGCCATTAATTTTGGCACAGACGTTCATTTTACCCCCAGGATGAATTGCAGTCACTTTGGTGATCCCTTAATTAATGATGTGTCTAGTAATTTGGTTTATGACCAAACACTTTCAAAACAAATGACATTCCCATTGGCCTCAGCTGTATTTCATGTTTACAGGTAATTAGTAAATAATAGTATGATAACATGCTAAACTAAGGTCTATTAGCATTTCCCATCTAAAACAATTGTGCCTAGTCTAAGAGAGCATCGAGCATGGTTGTGTTGTTCTTATTAAAATGCAGTCAAGCTGCTATACTCGGATTTGAAAACAACAAGAGGGAATCCCAATAAGTGAATCTGTTTTCTTTCACCATGCCCTTGCCCTTCAAAGAGACCCACACTTCGCCAGGATAATTACATACAATATGCAAAAAAAGAGTTAAATGGTCCCACTGTATTCGCAACCATGCGGCAGAGACAGTACCGTTCACCCTTCGACCCCTGGAAGAATGGAAATGCACAGAATGAGATTGTAATTACATGAATTGAGAAATAGCCATTTGGTCCTTGAATCTGTTACCAGGCCATGACTCCATTGTCCTAGGAGTGGGGGTGCATAATTGTTATTGCTTTTGTATTTTGCATTCCTATTAAATCGGGTTTCTTTGCTACTTATCTCAAAATAGTGCTTTTAATGTTAATCAGATCGGAAATTTTCATTTGCTGCAGCAGCAGGATGGACCTCCATTGATTGGTGTTCTTTCAGTTGTCACCCAGCCGGTACTGGTGAAACTCCAAAATTGTATCTTTAATGCAATCTTGCTCCGAGTGATATGGTTATGCATTTAAATGAAAAACATAGCAAATTCCCAGGCAAAGCTGTGAGTGCAGTTTCTATCTCATGAGCTTAACTATACTGTATATGTAAATCAACACTAGGTTATTTGAATTGTAGCTCTGCTGCATTCTGAACACCAACTGTGAATAAGATCAAAGATATCCATAAAGTAAATAAGTAGTTCACATGATGTGAAAGCATCAGCTTGTCAAAACCAAAACAGCATGAATATTCTGTAGTTTTTATCAAATGATCTTTTCTAATCATGTTGTGTTCGTGAAGGTGAAGCATTCATTTTTCAGCTCCCGACATCTGCTGTTTATATTACTGCTCAATAAATAATAATTATGGGATTTTAAATGCCATTAAGTTAATTGTTTTGTTATTAAATATGCATCATTACGTTAATAGTTTTCTTATTAATTTATGCTCAGGAGCTGTCATTACCAACCAGTCTTCCAAATTTTTATGCTGTTTTTTTTTTGTCCTCCGTGTTTTGAGTGCAACATACCGGGCTGTCATCAAAGGGCTGTTTTGTGTTTTTGAAGGAGACAAAACCTTTCCCCTTTCCTAACCAACTTACCTCTGAAGGCATTCAAATATTCCAAATCTATTGTAGATGCTGTCTCGTGTTTCTGTTAAAAAAAGAGTCCAAAGCTATTGATTGTCTTTCAGTCACTGGCCTATGCTATTTAGGATAACAGATTGCGCCTTTGCTTATCAACGAAGAATATCAATCAACTAGTCAATCAATCAGTAAATCAATTTATAGCAATCAGACATCCATTGTTATGATACGAGGTAGCAGTATGACACTTAAGGGGCTTGTGTTGGTCAGATGCATACCGCATTACAGCAAGTATGACAGTTGCTAATAGAGCTTTTAGTGGCGCATTAGTTGTAAAGACTCTTCACTTCAGTGTTCTGCATCTAGAGTAGTTGGAACCATGTGGATTCACCCTATGCACAAATGGGACTTCTTGTTTATCAGCTTTTATATATACTGTGTAACTAGTTCTAGGTAGAGCTTTACCCCATACACTGTTCAAAATTGCATTTCACAAAAGGATAACACAACATGAAAACCCAGAAATAAGAATGTCGACCCCCTTGCTAAACTACATTTATATAAAAACTTTTCACATGGTTGACCAATACGAATACAAAAAGAAAATGCTGACGGATTATGTTAGGAGAAAGGAGGACTGTAATATAAAGATCAGACTTTTTCTGTAGCTAAAATATATGTTCACATTGGGTGTTACTCCAAAACACATACTTTAGGCTAAACAAACTTCCATCTGCATGAGCACCATTACTATTGTGATTGCGTGATTTTCTTTACTGTTCTGCCGTGAAAAAGATGTCAAAAGTCAAAAGAATAAGTTTTGCATCACACTTTAGCTCATGCCTTGTCATGCCAGACACTTTGAGAACTAGTGGGTTAAGCAACTAGAACTGCATGTAACCACGATCCTGATAGATAACAAATAATATTTTGACTGAGACACAGCGTTTCCAGGGTCAAATACAAACATGTTTCATGGCCTGCAACCTCTTCTTTCTGCACCTAACTTATATGTAAATTGTGTCTTGTAAAAAAGTTCAAATGAAGGTATTAGACTGTCTGTGAAAAGATACTTCTCGAAATTTGATTCTAATTGGGTCATGAAGTACGAGAATACTACTCATACTGAATAACCTTAGACTTTAAATGTTGCCATGTCAATGTTGCCCTTTTTAAATATATATTGTATTGTAATGCAAGATATTAAACATTACAGTGATCCTTCTCTAACAGTCTGTACTTAAGAGTTTTGTCTGTGCTTATGTGCTCTTGTACCTTTTTTCTTTTAATGCCATCATCAGGGACTGCAGTTGAAAATTAGCCTGTATTGCTAAATCTGGCACAATTACATGATGGACTCAAGTGCTCATCTTAATAATGTGCATTGTCCCTTCTTAAATAAAATAAACATAATCATTTCACACCATTGACATGATGCTGTGAAGTGGTTAGAGAAGAATGCTACTTTAAAGATGTCTGTTCGGTATTAAATATTCAGAGCATTCATAGCATCGAGTTCTTCAATAGAATGTTGCGTTTTGAATGGTATTTGAAGTTAAAAGAATATTTACCTCAGCTGAAGTTTAGCTGAAATGCTGTCTGTGAGGTAAAGAAAATCAAAGCGAGGGAGAACAGACTAACTTCCCTGAGCCTCCTGAGCCCTCGGGGCAGATGATCTGTGTACAAAAATAGAAGATTTCTCACTCAACCTGGTACAGATTGTTTAGCAGGGGAAAATAACTTCAAAACACTCCCACATGAGCTGAAAGGGTGAAATTCAAAGATTTGCCTGACTTGTTTTTTGAGGAAATCAATGCTGTTATGTTTTGTAAAATTATGAAAAAAAATTTCTACCTTTCCAGCAGTATTTCTCCAGTTGTAGTAATTTGCCAATCAGCGAACATTACACATAATTTACCAGGTGTAAAATGAAGTGAACATAGATACTTTCCAATCTTCACTTGGAAAGTATTTCCATATATCTTCACAAACCAAAGAATGGGACCAGACTTTCCCACATTAGTGGTGCAACCAATGCTTTCCTGCACCTACTCATGAGCCATGAAAAAAAACAAGTGGAGAACACATTCAGGCTATGCCTCTTGACTTATGCATGTTTTCTTACAAGGCATGGTGGTGTGCTCACTGCTTGGAATAATTGTAAAATGAGAAAGTCTTGTTATAGCAACCATCCGATGCGTATTACATTATTACATTTCTCGTTGCTGTATCATTTATGCGACGGAAAGTTTGAGCTCATCCAGTAACAAATGTAAACTCTACTATCCAGGGATGCATATCATTTGAAGCAAGCACTGAGGTCTTCAATATTTTAGGCATTTCAAAAAGTTTTCACTTAAATTTGTAAGGCCAACATGAGATGTTCAAATCTCACACACTTACTGTAAAAACATTTACTAACCTAGTGAATGTTGGAGGGTGTGTGGCCCAAGTCAACCCGCACTGCTAGAAAAAATAACCCTACAGAACATGTGTCTAGGTAATATAGTACAAGCAGGGATTCCATTTCCCATTACATTGGGCACTTTGGGTAAAACAAATGCGTAACGAAGGTTACAACATTGTAACCCTGGTTCTATAAGCACAGGCAGAGCCCTTAACTAGACTCTATTGGGATTACTCTTAATTTGCATAAAACAAGCTGGTCAATTAGGAGTTGAGAACCTGAATATATACCAGTATATAAAGCCTCACACACTGCTGTCTGTTATTCTACACCCATTTCAGTAAGCGGTTTAGGACTCAGGGGGCCTCCTTGGTAGAGAGCTCCACCTGTGCTTACAAAAAAAGGAATCTTTGGGTACAGTTGGTAGGGGTTTGCTACTTGATGCAAGGTCTTCAACCCCTGAAATGTGGAGATCCTTCAGACACAACAGGTGTTCTGAGGTCCACAACAACAGGGTCTCCACCACCCTTATCCGGTCAGTGGTCCGACTGCGCCCTAAAGCCATCATGGTGCGGTTGTCGGTCCTCACAATCACATGCCTTCCCCGGTATCAGGGCATCTGAAGGGCTTGAGGACCAAGAACACTGACTGTGTTGAAATTGATGCATCGGTCCTCTGCAAAAAGCCAGACACCACCAACTGCCCTGCCAGCCCCTTAGTCTTACTAGTCTTCCAGAGATTTCTGCCTTTTTTTCCCTTCCTTATCCCAATTAAGGGTCTAAGGATAGATGTAAGCTGGACAGAATGTCAAGCCCTTTGAGAATTAAAGGTAATTTCTGATTTGGGGAAATTTATATCACTTGTATGAAAGATTTTTGCAGAATGTAACATATAGAACTCCTCCTATCAACAATTTCAGTATTTTAGTTTGGATTTGCCAACTTCTTTGCAATCACTTTTCTTTTACTACATTACAAAAAAAGTCATAAAATTCATTGAAAATATGTTATCATCAAACTTTGGCTCGTGATGCTGGCCCTCCTGCAAATATAAAATGATATTCTGATCATCCCCTTCAACCCAGCAACAAATTTTCCACAATGAGGGTAGTATTTCATCATATCCCATCTGTGTTGCATTCAACAGTGGAAATGAGCTGTCAAGGCTCTGCCCGTTAAGAAGACAATAGCCCACACCTCCCTCCGATCCCATTTGAAATCCTCTGTAAAGGCTCAGTTTGCAGGAAAGAGCTTCTCCATCCCCTTCTTATGTGCTGCCGCTAATGATGGGGATGAGAAGTGTCGGGGCGATCTTCCCACCCTCCCATGGCAGAATAACCATTAGCATAATGGGCTTTTTAATACTGCACCTTACCTGCCACAAGGCCCTCCGGAAGCTAGCTGTTCAGGGCCATTAGTGGCTAACTGGCGATGAGCCAGTGCTCACCTTTCAATTGAAAACAGAGGGCAGCAGAGGGGGTGGTACACAAAGGAGCAGGTCATCAATTTTTCATACCAAGATGAGTTTATCAATTTCAAAAAAATAAATAGAAACTGAAAATGAAAGAGCATTATAGCGAGAGATAGAAATCAAACTGATACTAAGTTAACCACACAACTTAGTTGTTGGTTTTTTCAAAGTTGGTCTTCTGTTGCTTTAAATTGGATGGTGGGGAGTAATCAAAATATGCATCTTTGCACTTAAAAATGTTATCAAGACAGCTTCCAAGAAAAGGTACTTTTAAACTAATTTGTCAGCCAATATTGGAGAGAGAGACAGGGAACATCATATTTGCCAACCTTGAGATCTCAATACGGAGGATTTTGAAACCAAACTGATGGTTTGGTGGAACAATATAAGACTTTTGTTGTTTTTTTATGTTAAATAATTCTCAGGAAAGAATATTGAATATTTTGTCACTCTGACATGAACTTGCATAAATCTATTGCATTAACTAATATTCAGCCGCGGTGTGAATCATTTTGTCTCTTAGTACTCTTCATTTCTTTCTCCTTCTCTCACTGAAGGCCTTTTCAGACACAATGTGACAACGGCACCACTGCACTCTGAAACCTATTAGACTCAATGGCATGCTTGTGGCTGCGTTAAGCAAATTTTGGGCTGTGATGCTGTGCTCATCCCAGCAGTGAGCCCAGCTCAAACCCTGTTGTGAGCAACTCTCTTCACCAGGAAATGACATTTGGTACTGTGTCAGTTGACAAAAATGAAGTACTTCAAGGGTGGTGGCAGAAGGCAAGAGTTTGTCAACGTTGTATTGGCTCTTAACACCTGTCAACGGATCTGATAATTTTACTTAAATGTCCGAACTATGGCATATGCAGTCAATATATTTATGATTAAAAATGTAATAATGCCTCATTGGTCGAATTTCAAATTTCGAATGGTCCACATCGGCCACCTAAAGGAATGCAATAAATCAAAAAAAAAAAAATGTATCGGCTTGTTTTAATCTACAGACACATTTGTGGTGACAGGAAATGTAGAATCATCTTTGAAAGCTAACGTTAGATAAGCTCATGTTCTCCAAACAAAATCACAATATTGGAAATATTGCTGACCACTCTTAGCAGGTTACCTAGTTCTGTAAAAATTCCTTCATTTGACTCATTAAGTATCCATCTAAACTACATGTACTTAAAACAAAAACTTAAAATTTCAAGTTAGTGCTGTTTGCATCAGGTTGACCCTCACATTAATTAGATTACCCTTATAAAGCAAATTAAAGTTTTCTTTGGGACTATTTCTTTGACACAGGGTAGTACACAGTTTACAGCAAGGTCTAATTATCCCGACGAAATAGGAAACAAACCTAGACTTAATTTTCTTTTTAAAGTATAATTTTAAACAGTAATTTTTCAGTTTTTTCAAGAGAAAAGACTTAGTATGAAGATTGATTGGTAGTTCGGCAAATGTACGTCCTCACTGTCTTAATTACATGTACACGGATGCATTTAAATTCAAATTAAGGAAATATTCCTACACATAAAAAGAAAAATACAACCATACACCTTGTTAATTCAAGCTTCTTTCTTACACCGAACTAAGTATAGATTAATTGCCTTGTTAACTCGTTGTGAAACACACTTCATTCGCACTGGACAGAAACAAAATAAAACTCACCAAAGCCATTAGTCCTTAGTTTCTCCATCTTTCCAACAGTTAGCTATGGTCGAAATAAAACCTTAATTCACAGAGTAAGATGTGAGAATATGCCAACTCTACACGCTGTTTTCCCCCAGCTGTGTCTCTCTGCCATGCTGGCTGCCCGCTGAGCAGCTGCCCCACTGCAGCGACTCGGTGGTGGCTCTTACTCCTTCTTTGGAGGCGGACCACTAAATTAGCAAATTACAATAACAAAAACAACCCCAAAAAGATGGCTGCTCTTGGTGGTCTTTCCTGTTTATCCTTAAGATCTTGGTGAAGGTCACTGTCTGAGAATGGAGATCTTTCATTCTTGCTCTTTCTGGGCTAGCATAAGAGATAGCAACCAACAAAAACTGCCAATGCTGACATTCATTTTAGCAGAATTATTCTGTTGCTGTTGGCATTGGAGGGCAATTTGAGCAAATGCATCCCCAGTCTGTGCTCTCAGCAGCTCAGGTTCTGGAAGGTCCCTGCTGGCAAAATCCTCCCAGCTGCAGCCTCGAGCAGCCTCTTTCTGGCTGAATATGACTGAATATCCAAGTCAGCCAAAATAATAAAAAATCTACACTGTGTGGACCTTGTCCACAACAACCTCAGCACTCATATTTTTGAATATCACGACAACAAGGGAGTTTAAGAGCGACATTGCGCCCCACAGTTACCAAAACTGAAGTGGCACTTCAGTATACCAAGTTCATTCACTGTTACGTCACTGGTGAGCAGAAGAACAACATATTTTGCAGCTGTGTTCCCAGAGAACATCATTAACAACTGTGAGTGTTTCTCACACTACATACCTAACTCTGATAGGTCAAGACAAGAATGAAAATCAGCGAATTTTCCATTTTTAAACAGGTAATGTAAAATTACTACTTGCCTCAATGAGAATATTTAATACCTAAAAAGAAAGCATATGAGAAAACATACCAGCTGGAATACCACTCTTAGGTAAGCAAGGTTAGACTACTGACATCTGACAAAATACTTTTTGCCAGGTCAACACCCCAAAGAATTTCTCTTCCACTTTGAGCAATGTTGCTGACTGTAGTTGAGGACGAGGCAATGAAGCTTGGTGCTCTAGAAATATGTAAAGCGACAGGGGACAGAATGGCCCAAAGGCTTCACCTTGTAAAGAAACAGCTCTGTTTTTTTTGTCCCATCCAGTTGTTGGTGTGTATATTTGTGAGTGTATATGAATGTTGTTGATATAAATAAAATCGGCTTCCTGTTTAGTGGAAGTGTGCTGGGTATCATTAAATTCATCCCGACAGTCACAGCTTCACCTTCCCTTGACCCGTCCTTTCTTTTGGTATTTCTATACTTTTTTCTAAAGACAACATCTCCACAAGGCATTCTCCCAACTCAGCTCAGCTCATGACACCAACTCTACTGTATTTTTTTCCTCTTTCTCTTGTCATTTGTGGACAGTGAAAGGTAACATTTATTTTTAGACGTGCCATCCCCAACAGATAATGAGAGCCTGGTGCTCATTACCGCCACTGGTAGATGGTGAACTGTCACGTATGGGTGAGACAAATGTAGAGCAGCCCCCCACTGTCTCCCAAATGAAAATAATTACACTCCAGAGCCCCCTCACCTTGTCCTCATTACTCACTGAGTGCAAGGTTCCAGCAAGACACAGGCACAAGGCATATCAAATAGATTACACCACAATACAGACAGGATTAGAGCCATTTTATTGCCATTTGGTTTGTGCATTCAAAGAATGAGGGGATTTGTCTAATACTATATGAGGAGAACTGAAAAGAAAAATGTGGAAATGAGATGATGTATGTAAGAGAGAGAGGGCAAAAGACAGACGAAGGAAAAAAGCAGTTTAGTTTCTAGTTTAGAGAGCATGAGGTGCTAAAAGCATTATTTCACACTAGCTTTCAGAGGTAATTAGGATCTTTGCTACCACATTGCATTTTAACCAGTTTGTGCCTGCAACCGATTTTCTAAAATTAACTTTGGTGGAAGAATTCGATGGACCTGCCTAAGGACAAATGTAAAAACATTTATCTACTATATGTAGGCTTTGGTCAAATACTCCATTTCCTTTGGGGAAAAAAAACAAAGTGCTATGTGCCAAAAACAAAAATAAAGGGCTGTATATCAAAACAAGAGTACCAAAATTATTTGGTATCGATGAACTTGTACCAAGTTGAATTTCAAAGATATGCACTTAAAAAAATTATACTTCAAAAAAACAGAAAGTTGTTTTTTGAATTTTTCAAAAACCCTAACTTTGACGATTGGTAAAAGTGTGGTGTAAAAGTGTGATTTTTCATGTTATCAAAACATTCCAAGGTTGTACTGTTAGATACTTGCACAAAGAATGCCCGTACCAGATATCAAGACTTTGGGGCTATCAGAACAAATATGATGTGATTTTTCCTAATCAAACTAATTATAGTCTTAAAGCCATCATGTTCATGCATGTACTGAGAAAAAAACTTATTTCTCAGAGATTTGTTCAACATAAAGAATGTTCATATTCTAAGTTTCAGGCAAATGTTCACTGCCAATTTTGCAATTGGTTATGATTACAACATCGTTTTTTTTCCCCCATTGCCAACGAATACATAAGAAAGACTGAAACTCAATAATCATCACAAAGAATAATCAACCAACTGAAACAATGCATTGTTACTATTTACTTTTTGAACTGTATTTCAGATTTTACAACAAGTTTAAAAATAACCAATATATAATTAATAGTAATATTTGTTGTAAGAATTAATTACGAAGCCAAATTCTTATCATTTGAATACATAGACACCCGTCTCAAAGGAAATTATCCATGAAATGCAACTTCTCCAATGTGGCAGTGTAAGGTAAGGTTTTTGCACCAATGGCTCATTGATAGAAGGTGGAATAACAAGAGATGTATTCCAAAAAGGTGGTTACATACAGCACATAACAGCATCTGATCCTGGCTTCAATGCTCGATAATTGCTTATGGTTGGGTGGCATCGTCAGATTCAACATACATTCAATAGTGTACACATCAATATATATATTCTCTAAACTGATTCTCCTGGTCAGGGTGGACTGCTGAACACATTGGGTAAGAAAAGGCAGGGTACATTCTGCAAAAACATTCACTTTATTGCTTAATGGGCCACAATATACAACCATAAATAAATGCTATGCAGCTAAAGCTCATGATAGTAATTCAACCCTTAAAAATGTGAAATATTGATCTTGAATAGTTTGCAATGTTAGTAATGAAATAGTCTTTGTGAATTATCATCACATTATCTTTTTCATACAGAACTGTCCCCATACAAAATGTGTTAAGTAAAATACTGATACTACCAAGAGGAAGAGGAAAAGACAAGAGAAAGAAAAGACAAGCTACCTCAAACCTAGCTATTTTCACAGACTCCACTCTGCCAAGCAAAGTGGACTTCAGCATCAAATATTGAGCACCTTTCTGAAGATGTCCTGATAGACATTTGTGCCACCATTAGAACTACCAAAGTGGCAAAGGTCAAAGCACATTAGGAACCATGCCTGTCTTTATGCTGTCACTGCAGCCTGCACAGTGGAATCTTTCTTTTGTGAAAATGCACCTGTCCGTGTCCCTTGAATATAAAAAGGATTCCAATCCCTTGGGAATGAAACCTTTGTCGCTTACTCTGCTATGTAGCTGTCAAAAGCTGAGGGAATAATTTATTCTGAGTGAGAAATGGGCCCTCATCAGAGTGTTAGAAACTCATGAGTTATTAAGTAAAGAATCCATTGATTATTGATTGCAGATCCTTTAGCACTTATTCGTCTTTAAGGCATAAAGAACTTTCGAGATTCTGGGTCATTTTAGCTCTTCAGAGATTCACTTTTATATCCAGGCTGACGCTTTCTAAGTAACACAAGACACTGCATTGGCAATTACTTCAGCAAAATAGTTGATTATGAATTTAAAAACAAAACAATTTCAAATGAGAAAGGTTTATTGCAGAGAGACGTGGACCTTGTCAAGACGGTTTGCATTTCACTGACAATGTCCATACAATATTAGCTAATTAAATCTGTCATCCAATATTATACCTGAATATCAAAATTTGGATGAATAGAACAAAATAGTAGGCTTATGTTTAGTTGACTAAATGTATCATAACAAATGGGTCCGAGATCTAGCAGCAGAAGATAGCCTTGAAGATAACCAATATTAAATTGATTCTACTACAGCATTCATCAACGTTTCCTCATTCAATGGTTTGTTTAGTATCTTGCAAAGTTAATCCTCATTTATCCTCCATTCTCTTATGAATGTCCAGCGACATTTCTGCCCGCATGCATATGGTTTATTTCAAAATAAACGTCCGTCTACACAGGAAACAAATTGGATAGGTTTAGGCAACAATACTTTCTTCGAAGTTGTTTCGGAATAGATTGTGGTTTTGGATAAAATAACTACAGAATGGCGTAACTTAAGAACAGAAGTTACAATAAAAATAAACCTAAATATCTGCTCTGCAAATTGCACCTCTCATGCTCTCCTTTGATAAAAAAAAAAAAAAAAAAAAAAAAAACCTGGACACAATCTTGTGACATCTAGTGACTTTTTGAGTAGGTTTGAGCTACTTTCCATTGAAATACTAGTCAAACTGAACATAAACTCATTTTGTTCCTGTACCTTAGCATGTTGAATGAGCTACAAAACAAACATTCATTGGAAAACTGAACTGCTATCATCAGTTTGCAGGCTAAATAGCAGATTGACTTATGTATCCTAACAAAATCATGAGTTTACGGCCATGCTAGTGGATTTGTGAGGCTGCGTTCAGGTACAGCAGCATTTCGAGTTAAATACTTACATGGTGACAGACAATTGCAAAATGCTGGTGTTTAGCAGGTTCATTGTTTGTCATGTTCATTATCTTAGAGTGACGTGTTAAGACAGACAAGGTAGGCCTACAGCTGGGGCAGGCATTTGGTCTTTAAGATACATCGACTGGGAACTATGGACAAAATTTTGATCATAGTTCAAGTAAATGTAGAGATAATTCACTGAATAACTGAAGAGATGACCCAGTGGTAAAGTAAAGCAGTGGTTCTCAAATGGGGGTACGCGAAGGCAGTCCAGGGGGGTACGTGAGATTTTTTTTAAATATATTTAAAATTAGCATCCATTCAAAAATCCTTTAAAAATAGTTATTTAATAAATATTCAATAAAATATAAGTGTAAGTTCATAAACTGAATGTTACATTCAGTAGGCTATTCAATTTCATTATCCTAAAAACCCCGAGTCTCCCCGATACCAGGATGGTTTGACCCAACCTGGCACACGCCACCTGCCATCACCTGTCAATCACTGCCGCCTTCAAAACTTAACAATGGAGTCGTGGTTGAAGCAAGTTGTGGGAAAACTTAGCGACTCTTTTTCACTCCAGCTGGATGAATCCACAGATGTCAGTGGAAATGCACAACTTGTTGCTTTTGTGAGATACATCGATACTGAGGACATTTATGAGCACATACTATTCTGCAAAGCTTTGGAGGGGAAAACAACAGGAGAGGACATTTTTGATGTTGTCAACACCTTCTTCTGTGAAAACAGCATGAGCTGGAAATCCTGCAGCAGCATCTGCACGGACGCAGCAGCATCGATGACGGGCAGCGCGCGAGGACTCAGCGCATTAAAAAAGGGAACCCCGACGTGAAGTGGACTCACTGTGTCATACACAGGGAAGCATTGGCGTCCAAGAAAATGAGCCCTGTGTTACATGACGTTTTGAACGACAGCATCAAAGTGATCAACTTCATAAAGTCAAGGCCACGTAACGCACGCCTGTTTCACCGCCTCTGTGAAAACATGGGAGCTGAACACACACAACTGCTGCTGCACACAGAAGTGCGCTGGCTCTCTCGAGGGAGAATACTCAACTGGCTGTTGGAATTACGATCTGAAGTGCAGACCTTTCTGATAGGAAAGGTCTCCCCATGCCACCTTGTTCCAGGACACAGACTGGCTTGCAAAGCTGTGCTATCTGGCAGATATATTCAGCAAACTGAACGAACTGAATATGTCTCTGCAGGGAAAGGACACCAGCGTCTTAAACCTGTATGACAAGGTGGGTGGCTTCCTGAAGAAAGCAGAGCTGTGGAGAAGGGCCTCTGCACAGAGGGATTTCACCTGCTTTCCTCAGGTGGATGATTTTCTCTCTAGTGAGGATGTGCACAGAGCTCCAGTCAAGTCGGTCATAGTGGGACATTTGACCAACTTGATTCAAGATTTTCATTCCTACTTTCCTGACATGGAGGAGAAATCTGCACAGCTGGATTGGGTGAGAAACCCATTTCTCTTGTCCGAAGCAAACGGAAGCAAGCTACCTGTCACTTATCAGGAAAAACTCCTGGAAGTGTCATCTGACCGTGGCCTCCAGATGAAGTCTGCCACATCCACACTCACACAGTTTTGGGTGTGTGTGAAGCAGGAGCACCCTGACCTGGGACAGAAAGCTTTGGAGCAGCTACTACCCTTTGCCTCCACATATTTATGTGAGGCCTCCTTCTCTGCAATGACTGTGATCAAAGCAGAGAAACAGACTGAGCCTGGAGAAGAGCTGATCACAGCAGCTGCCTCCCTGCCACCAAGACTGACACAGATTCTCAGTGAAGCACAAGCACAAGTTTCTCACTAAAATGTAATTGCAAAAGCACTCAGTTCAATGCAACAATGTTCAATGTTCAATCTTCAGTGTTGACAGTTTAATAAATCAGACACTGATGGCACAGCGCTGTGTATTACATCTTTTTTTCAACCAAAAATGCTTTGCGCTGGTTAGGGGGTACTTGGCTGAAAAAATATTTCACAGGGGGTACATCACTGAAAAAAGGTTGAGAACCACTGAAGTAAAGGATAGCTGTTGAGATATTTCAGTCTACATCGAAGTGGTGAACCAACAGACCGACCCACATTGCCATCCATAGAGCCATACCACTCGCTTTGCCAAACCCATGTTCAGAGTACAGTCTCATCTTTGGTGCAACACAAAAAGGTTTCCTACCAAATTTCTCAAAGAAAGGGCACCTGCTTGGAGGCAGGTTGACTGGCTCGGACAGCAGGATACCAGACACTATGAGGCATGGGGGTGTGTGCTTGAAGTGCCAGCTGGAGGCAGAGAGGGAAATAGTTTCCTCCTGCCATGCCGGCTCAGACACCTGTTCCGAGCCAGATTAATTGGCTCAGGACAGGTTAAAGTCCACACACTCAGTGACACAGAGAGAGAGAGAGAGAGGAGAGAGAGAGAGAGAGAGAGAGAGAGGGGGGGGTTATCGGTGGCCAAGGCAAAAAAGATCTAAGGACAGTTACACGGTCACTCCTCTCCTTTTTCCATTTCATCCAAGTGCACGTATTTTATAGCTTATACTGAATGTGTTTTCTAAAATGAGGCTGATATATGTACATAGCTGAAGAGTGTGGGCTTGAATATGGTTTATAGGCTGTGTGAAACCTATTTGTGCCAATAAACATGTGAAAAAATATGGTTTCTCCCTGTGCTAGCAAGCCCTGTTGATAGCTACTCAGGTTGCTCTTTATTGACAGCGAGTGGAAGATTTTTTGGCTTGACCACAAGGCATTATAGCCTTGCTTCAAGGGCATTTAAACCTTGATTATGGAGCGAAGCACTTGTGATCCATTTTCCAGGGATTTCTGCTGATCAGGGTCTCTTTGATTATCACAGTTATGATTACATAAATGGATAATAGACTGCTATACAGAGGTTTCAGATTAGCGAGGTGCTGTATGATGGGAGTCTTCAACTCCTAAACCTTAAACTCATTAAATTGAATTAATAAGCAAATTTGGACATAGCATTCTGGTAAATTAAATTGAACATTTATTACAACTGTTTTTTCTTTTTATTGTCTCTGCAGATCTTCTCCAAATCCTGAAGGTTTCGAGGCTGTCGCTTGGCAACTCTAAGCTTCAGCTCCCTCCACAGATTTTCTATGGGATTAAGGTCCGGAGACTGGCTAGGCCACTCCATGACCTTAATGTGCTTCTTCTTGAGCCACTCCTTTGTTGCCTTGGCCGTATGTTTTGGGTCATTGTCATGCTGGAAGACCCATCCACGACCCATTTTCAGTGTCCTGGCTGAGGGAAGGAGGTTGTTGCCCAGGATTTCACGGTACATGGCCCCGTCCATCCTCCCCTCGATGCGGTGAAGTCGTCCTGTCCCCTTAGCAGAGAAACACCCCCAAAGCATAATGTTTCCACCTCCATGCTTGATGGTGGGGATGGTGTTCTTGGGGTTATAATCAGCATTTCTCTTCCTCCAAACACGGCGAGTCGAGTTGATGCCAAATAGCTCGATTTTGGTCTCATCTGACCACATTACCTTCTCCCAAGCCTTCTCTGGATCATTCAGGTGTTCTTTGGCAAACTTCAGACGGGCCTGTACATGTGCCTTCTTGAGCAGGGGGACCTTGCGGGCGCTGCAGGATTTTAATCCATTACGGCGTAGTGTGTTACCAATGGTTTTCTTGGTGACTGTGGTCCCAGCTGTCTTGAGATCATTAACAAGTTCCTCCCGTGTAGTTCTGGGCTGATCCCTAACCTTTCTCATGATCATCGATACCCCACGAGGCGAGATCTTGCGTGGAGCCCCAGACCGAGGGCGATTGATGGTCATTTTGTGTTTCTTCCATTTCCGAATAATCGCACCAACAGTTGTCTCCTTCTCACCAAGCTGCTTGCCGATGGTCTTGTAGCCCATTCCAGCCTTGTGCAGGTCTACAATAATTTCCTTGACGTCCTTAGACAGCTCTTTGGTCTTGCCCATGGTGGAGAAGTTGGAATCTGATTGATTGATTCTGTGGACAGGTGTCTTTTATACAGGTAATGAATTGAGACAGATGTCTTTCATACAGGTAACAAGTTGAGATTCAGAGTACCTTCTTAAAGTGAAAGGACTAATCTAACCAGTCTTTGGGAGCCAGAATTCTTGCTGGTTGGTGGGGGCTCAAATACTTATTTCACTCAATCAAATGCAAATCAATTTATAACTTTTATATGATGTGATTTTCTAGATTCTTTTTTTTATATTCTGTCTCTCAATGATAAAATAAACCTACCATAACAATTATAGATCGTTCATTTCTTTGTCAGTGGGCAAACTTACAAAATCGGCAAGGGATCAAATAATTATTTCCCCCACTGTATCTGCGTCACAGAGCGTGGCTGTAGACTCCTGTTTCTTTACTATTGAGTCTTGATGGGCCTTTGAGCCCCCAGAAGCATATGCAGTTGCATGCATTGCAGTTTGGTAAGCTTCACCCAATAGTTCACACTGGAGCTAGATGGATACATTAATGACCATGTTGGTTAATAGAAGGAATATAAAAAAGGAAAGCAGAGATTTCATTTTTGGATGACTTGTCCGATTAAGTCAGTTAAGCCCTAGATCCCCCTGGCAACAGCTATATGGCTGCGTGTTATTATTCTATCATACAAGCTATATTCTCAAATTCATCCTCAAGACTAATTTGAAACAGGAATAACCCCCTTTGGCCAATAAGAGTTGTATTGCATAATCAGCATCTACCAACATCTTGTTTGTACATGTTAAACAAATCATATTTGATTGAGATGCAAAAGCTGTCAATGTTCTCTGGGTTTCTAAAGCAACAGTAGATAAAACATTTTTTGAAAAACATCATGCAACTTTTATGATAATGAGTGTTTGGCTAAGTGTCTGAACCATTACAAAAAAATTCCAGGAAAGAAAATCTGCATTTATCTCTTGAAGATTAATATGACTACAATCTTTGACACACTATTCCTATAAGAATGACTATATATCGCACCAATAGATCTTTTAGAAAAATGAATCCCTCCAAATGTGAGTGCAGAGACTGGCAGATACTTTTACGTGAGATCTTTCCTCGGGAGAGTTGACAAGATCCTGACAAAATTAGTGCCGTACATTCTTCGCCCTTCTTCTACAAATCTAATTTGTGTGACAGCACCGAGCGAGCTGTGAGTTGTAATTAAACTATAGACTGGAACATAATTGCTGTGTCCTTGCATGACAAGCATGCCAGCCTGAGTCATCCAAAGTTAGTAGGTGGATGTGAATCCTGGGACGATTTGTCATATTTTTGCTAAACAAAGAATCTAATAATAAAGAGGAAAAAAAGAGTGTGCCTGTTGTTATGGACGCCAGAGCAGAGACATGACACCGGAGTATATGTACAAGAACGAGTTTATTAACAAATTCACCAAAAATAATACAAAGTGGGCAGTGGAGGCAGGAGGCTTGCTGGCTCGAAACAAACACACCGGTCTAGAGGAGCGAGCATATCGAGGTGTAGCGAGGTTGGAAAGACCTGAAGTGACTAACAACCCGAAACATTCATTTCCCCCCCCTCTCTGGTATGTCATCTCTACAGAGGAGTTTTCAATACACTTTAGCAGAGACACTCCCAAAAAACCCCCACGCTATATAAGCGTCAGGGTTGACACTCCACAGGCTGAGAGGAAGATCTCAAGTCAAGATACAAAGTCAGCCCGGAAAATCCGAACCAATGAATAACCTTCTTCCTCTCCTCCCCCTCTCTTTTCTATCTGATAACTGAACATCTGGTCTTCCCAGGTCACATCATAAACTACTTGGGTCAAGGAAGAGGAACTGACCCTTAGTATCTCTGCAATTATTCCTTGTATCCCTGTATAATACTGCACAAGTCAATGAAACCTTCAATAACCCCAATCAAAGTATTGGGCATTTGATTTCAGGATGACACATCTTTTTCCCATAATTGTGGAGTGGAAAACAGAGTTAAAATCATTGTCAGATATTTCAGATTGGATTCATCATGTGACCATACTGCCCTCCGGTGGTCACTTGTTAATCCTGTATACCAAATGTATGTAACTGAAATTCCATCTCTGTATCCGTACAAGTGTGTAAGGTCCGTTAAACTCATAGTGAAGAAAGGTATGTGGGATATTTGTTTAAAATGTTAGATTAGTTAAGCTACCAAACTAGAACACATCGAAACCAAGAAACAAAGGAATCCGAAATCTTGGCCAAAAACAAAGCCATAAAATCAAGCTACCCCCTGGTACTTCACGCCTATCTTGAACAGATAAAACCAGGAGGCTTCCTTTGTTCGCTCTCTTATTTCCTTTTTCCTCTTGTTTTTCGTCGTTCGTTTATGTTAGGTGTATGTTTTTAGTCTGACGGAGATCCCAACACGTGTCCGTTATTTTATTTTTAGAAACAGAAGTTTTGCCAGTATTTTCCCTCCTCGAACTCCTTTGAGCATCTTAGAATTATTCCTTCAAGCAAGCCTTATATTTAGTGAACCTCTGTTGATCTCATGAGATATCAACTTTAATTATTATCGTTTAGGCCAAACGAGATTAGTTAGAGAATATCAGCAAGTAGTCTCAGTTAGCGAACTATTCAGACCTCCATCCCTCTCCACACACCGGACCGGATCCAACACCCGTCTTGAAGCAAGACCCAAAGAATTCAGAGACTTTTGCCTGCCGACTGAGGGAGAACCCCGGAGCCAGCAGAGAGCCAGCGCAGAACCACAGGTCCGTGAACCATCAGCTTCACCCTATTCACCTCCGACAGACCGGAGAGTCCAACAGCAGAGCTGATACCACCAGGACCGCTGAAGCAATGGCAGAGACCCGCAAAAGGCATCCGGACCCCTCCGCACAAAGTAGGAACATTTCAACCGTACTGTGATCCAGAGTTGGTGTAGGAGATATAGAAGCTCTGAATAATAATATAGATTGACCAGATAGAGCAGGGATAGGAGAAAGAGGAGACCTGCAACTTTCCTTCACTATTTGATATATTGCCCGATTACCTGAAATCCATTCATGTTTTGTATTGTTCTAATAATCTTGTCGTACATTCATTATATTACCTTTTTAATAAATTACCCATATATCGCCAAGTCGTTGTCTGTCATATTGATTCAAAAGGTTGGAGCTATAAGGTCACTGAAATCAGGACTTACGGCTGAGATATTGAGACTGGATAATTTGTCACCAAATTATTGATCATATTTTTATTTTATTTCTTCTATTCAGAAGTGGTGCCCCGCAAGTTTTATCGTAAGCAATATTTTATTTTAACGTAGTCATAAACAACGCTACAGAGGCTCACTGGCACCAAGAAACAAAAAGCAAGTAGCAGAGACACCGAAAGGAAACTGAGAACACGATGCAATAAAGATACACTAAGGCAACAATATACTATCTAGATGTGCCAGCTCTACCGAAAGGAAACAGAATTATCTGGCACTTAGGTGGAGTTGAAGCCAAGTTTATGTAGTCAGAAGCTGATCACCTGATTGAGAACCAGTGTGTCTGATCAGCAGCCAGCCACGCCCTCCTGCCACACACAATTCAATTCAGTTTATTTTGTATTGCCCAGAATCACAAATTTGCCTCAGAGGGCTTTACAATCTGTACACATGCGACATCCTCTGTCCCGGGACCCTCACATCGGCACAGGAAAAACTCCTTTAACAGGGAGAAAAAAAGGAAGAAACCTATGGGAGAGCGACAGAGGAGGGATCCTTCTCCCAGGATGGACAGAATGCAATAGATGTCATGTGTACAGAATGAACAGCATAGCAGAGATACAACACATTCAACGTATATGACATAAATGATTCATATAATAAGACTACTTATAATAACAGCAGCAATTATTATAGTAGAACTATAATTATGAAATGGGGATAGTAATGTGATTAATAATAATAAAAGTAGCAGTGGGTGTCAGTCGGCTCACAGCAGGAGGCACGACTACGGTCCAGGTACCACAACGATTCATGGAAACCTGCAGAGCGAGAAAGCAAAAAGGGCTTCAGGGTGGAAGTAAAGCTAAAATGCTTAATGGTACAAGTAATAGTAATAGTAATGTGACTAGTAATAATAATGGTGGTAGCAGTCGGTGTCAGCAGGGCCGTAGCAGGATGCATGACCACAGTCCAGGTACAGCCACGATTTATAGAAGCCTGCGAAGCGAGAAAGCAGAAAGACTCCAGGGTAGAAGCAAGTCAATAAGCGTAATAGTACAGGGAATAATAATAGTAATGTGACTAATAATGATAGTGGTAGTAGTAGTGGGTGTCAGCAGGGCCTCAGCAGGTGGCACGATGACAGTCCAAATATAACCCCGGTTCCTGGGAACCTGCGAGGCGAGAAAGCACAAGGACTCCGGGGAAGAAGCAAAATCAGTAATGTGCATAAATAGGAGATTAATACATAAAGAAGGAGTGAGAGAAGAGGAGAGAGGAGCTCAGTGTATCCTAGGTAGTCCCCTGGCTGTCTAGGCATATAGCAGCATATCTAGGGGCTGGACCAAGGCGAACCAGAACCAGCACTAACTATAAGCGCTATCAAAAAGGAAGGTCTTAAGCACACACACATGCCCTACACATGCCTTGCAGGAAAGGGGAGACACAGAAAAAGGAAGGGGAAGGAGAACAAGAACAACAAGAAAATACTAGGGAGCAAAACAGAAACCCAACACCTGTCTGTCTATCCATGTATCTACCTTATAAATGTGTCCATCTGACTGTCTACCCTTATCAATCTATTGAGTTATCAGGATGTCACATGTAATAATATCTCAGTTATGAAATGGCATTGCATATTTCCAGAGCAGCAGAGTGACTAGACTGTATGCTCACTGGGGCATTTTGCAGCAATGGGTGAAGCGGCTGGGTTGAGGTACCCAAGGTGATGGAGTGAGAGGACAAGAACATGTCTCCACCTCTCTATTAACTCCACCTGAAAATTAGGTCTTTATGGACCTCCAGTGGTTTGACTTCTAACCTTGCTGCGGTGATGCACAAGTGTACTACAGGGTCCGATGCCATCACTGTTTGGTGTGGGGGCAACAAACACACCTTGGGATCACCTTTCACCCCACCCAGCAAGGTGAAAAAATAAATTGAAGCATTTCACCAAAGAGAGAATTGAAATGCTGCTTTTCACCCAGGTGTTAATTTACTCTTTGAGTCTTAGAAATGACCGAGACAAATAATCAAATAGTACTCAATTTGCTTTCATGTTCTTTGCATTACCAAGGAACATGAATTGAAATATAAGAAGCAGTCAAGTGCGGCAATTTCTGCTGTCAGTCACCAGAATTTGGTTTACCCATATGGGTCCTGATGAGCCCATCAGAACTGCCCAATTAATTAGTAACACGTCAGAATGTATTACATAATTAAATGGTCTTAGATTATTTTTTAAAGTCAGTAGGAACGTGAATCCACATCACAACTAAAAGCAACAATATTTCATTTTTTTGTGTACAGATGTGAAATAGTCCTTAGGGAAATTACTTCTTCTGCTATGATTAATAAATGATATACATGACGATATCTGATATGACTTTATATTCATTATTCAGAATCAGGAATCAATCTATGATTAATGTGACCCTTCACCTTTACTGTAACCTTCACGTTTGTCTCCAGAAAGTAATGGTGTGGTAGAATGTGACTGAAATACCAGTATGCTCCAAATCCAAAGAACATGGATCTATTCCCACTTTAATCTAAAGATTTTTTGTGTCCATTTGTACCCAACCCCCCCCAATGGCCGTTGCTACATAGTACTGCTTGGAAAACCAAGTTTTTTTTATTAAAATTTTCCACAGGCGATCATTAACGTTATCATCACCAACAGTTGACATAGCCATGTGATTTCCTGTACAATAACTGTGCACATGAACACTTGCTTGTACATTGCAGTCACCAGCAAGTCCAGCATCCTGTATATACTTTAGACACTGCACACTATGTTTTATCCAATTCAGATTTGTATATTCACTTACTTTTATGGATTAGTTACATGTTATGCTTGTTTAGCTCTGTTATTTGTTAGTTTATCTTCAGGTAAAGTTGGCTTCCTGTATATTTGTTGAGTACAATTGTAACGGGTGGTGTGTGGACCCAAGTGCAGTACGACCAGGAGACTGGGTAATGTTCAGGAGCTTTATTCAAAGTGGAACAAACAGCAGGTAGACAGGCAGGAGATAACTCACGGGGGATATTCCACTCTAGAGAGCGCTGATCCGTCAGCGGAGGAGGCAGACAAAAACCAAGAGGAGCGAAGGCTAATCTCGTGGTCGGGGACAGAAGGCTGAGTCGGTTAACCGGGGCAGAGGCAAGGTAGGAATACCGTGGTCTGGGACGGAAGGCTGAGTCAGTTACCGGGGCAGAGGCTGGAAGGTCTGGCATAATGCGGAGAACGATCTGGCAGTGAGTGTGTGTGAGACTGGGGTATTTATACTGAGGTGAGTAGTGCAGCAGAGTGAGCAGGTGAGAGTGATTGTGCTGACGAGGTGGGTGTGGCAGACAGGTGCACTGCATGAGGCTGATTAGGTGAGTGAGGGAGAGTGTGGTAAGAGAGCGGGGGCTGGGCTGTGAGCTGAGAGAAATAGACAGAGTGCAGGAAGAGTGAACAGGCGTGACTGTGACAACAATACTGCGTTCCAGACAACTCGGAGGTCGGAATTTTTCCCAGTTGAACTTCCCATCTTCTGACCTCTAAGCGCTCCATGTGCACAACTCCAAATGTTAACTAAAACCTTGGCTATCCAGCACAAACTGATGTTTCTTTGGCAAATGTACACACACATGTATTCTTAGCAGTGCAGCCTCCACAGTTGTATCTGGAATTTTAAAAGTTTAAGAAATAGCTGTTTTGCAGAGAAGTCATCTGACAGAGATTGTTTACTTAAACATCAATTTACCAGCAGAACAGGTTTTTTTTAAACATGGCCTTTGAGATCTGGTGGAAATCATGTGGCATTATGATGGATCATTTTGTAGTTCTTTTTTTTTATGTTTAGACATCTCTCAAGAGACCAAATTCATGTCACAGGGGATTTTATTTTCAAGCATGCAAGCTTAATGAATGCGTCCATCATTTAGATATTTGCAGACATTCCACATTACACACTGCAACAATTATCAGCCTTATGGGACATGTCTGAAAATGAATGTGACATATAAATGATACTACCATCGTGACTGCATTCATATTTTGTTCTTTGAAAATGTACTTAATTTATGTTCTCACTGCAAATGCTGACGATGGCCAACCCTCTTCAATATAGCTTGTTGTTCAAGTAGTAAATTATCATCTTATTTAGAGTAAATAGACAATGAAGCAGGATATGCTTTAGAGTGGGGCTTCCTTGAAAGGCTGTTACATCACACATGAGCACTATGAACATCACACATGAGCACTATCCTTTGACCTGCGAGGTGGCGAGCCCACTGTGTACTGTTGGCATGGTGCTTTTCCACACTTTGACCTGCAAATCTAAAGGACTTATAAGCTCTAGGCACTCACTTAAAAATTGTCTACCCCAGTGCCTGGAGGGCATTGTCATGTTGGATCAGGGTCCTCAGAATTGTTGCCACAAAGTTGGAATTACACCTTTGTTGATAGTTTTCCCATCTTTATTCAAAGATTTTGAATCTTTATTCAAGAGCGTGTTCTTTCAATTTGAGATCATGACTTATTGACGTCACTTCAGATTTTGTACTGCTCTCCCTCAAAACCCTTACATCAAAGTCAAAAAAGCCTCTGCCTGTTCTTGAATTTGACTCATTTAGGGTGCGTTCGCTTTACATCTTAGAGTGTCCCAGACAGGCAGTTACTCTTTGACCTGGCCCTATTATGTGCATCCCTTGCTTTCACATGCACGCAGAAGCAGTCTGAGTGTGAGGAGAAGGCCTGAAGCTGGAGCTTAGGAAAGCAGTGCAAGCAACAATATATCTGTGTGCAAGTATACAGTTTGAGCAGAAGCAGAGCAAATCCAAATGCAAGCAGGGGTTTTGCAGGAAAGCATTATTGAAGTCTGGTCTTGAAATGAATAAGTCATGCTCTCAAATTGAAAGACTCTTAAATAAAGATAAAAAGAAAGAAAAGGGAGTTAGAGAAGAAGAAGAAGAAGAAGAAGAAGAAGAAGAAGAAGAAGAAGAAGAAGAAGAAGAAGAAGAAGAAGAAGAAAGAGAAAGGAGAAATATATATAATTTTCTTGGGAGCGGTGGCTAACCAAACCACTCCAACCATTTTAGGATATTTCTTATTTGTTTGTATTCTATAATTTTATTAGATTTTAGCTGTCCTTACTCTCTGGGGAGGAAGCTGACAGTCACTGGGACAGAGTGTGCCATCCCCGAACAATTGTGGGCCGTTCATTCTAAGGTAACGGAAACACAACAATTCTTACTTTTGGGTCATTATACAATAATGGAAATATGGTTATGGATGTTATATTCCATTTCTGCCAATAAATCCTGCTGAAATCCTTCACACTTTCCCTTTAACATTTATCTGAGTTTTATTCTAATTTCAGTGTGTCAAAATAGGTCCTTATCTATCTGAGATAAGCCTTGTCTGGCTAATCCAAACCTTGTCATGTTGTGACAGCTACTCTATTTGATGCTACCTGTGCTGATAGCTGTCCATTATTTCAAGGATTTGCTCTTAAACACAGAAGAAAAAAGGATAAAAATGAAAATAAATACAAATCTGAGACTAGATTCTCCCTGTTGGAAAACATTTTATCTATTTATCTAAATTTGACAGCATTCCCTCTGCCTGATCTGTAAATGATCACTTTAGGTTAATGAAGCAGTGGTAAATGAGCCTAACTTGATGTGAGCTCATATAATTGCCTTCTATTTTTACTTCAGTAAAGTGTGAAGAGTTTATTTTCTCTCTATATTGTCATTTGAACATAACACTCCCCCAATTTTATCATTGTGGAAAACAGGAAAAAAAATCCTATTATTCAGATGGATGCCTGCAAAACTAATATCATGCGTGAGATGGAATGCTATGGAAATAAAATACTGTATTATTCTTGCTGTGGGCTTATCAGTAAAATTGTCAGTAGCTGTGATTTTAAATATTAAATTAGACAAAGGAACCGTTATTTTAGGGAACTTGCATGAATGGGCACATATATTTTCTGTAAGCAAAATTGAAAATGGACTAGAACAATATACATGTTTATTCATCAAAACTTAGAAAAACACAGCAGATTTAACAAAAAGCAGTCTGACAGATCAGAAACTATAAAAAGCTATATACAATGCTATATATGCTATTACTAAAAAGTGTGGTGACAAGCATATAGCCATAGTAGTCATAGCCCACCTTTCAACTGTAAAAAAAAAAAAGGCTAATCCCACCAGTGAATTTAAACACATGCAGGATTGCAACATAGAATCTCACGGTGCACGTTTGGAGAGTGTCTGTTACCCCTCTGGATTTCATATCTACTACTCTACCGCCGTGGCCTGGGATAAGGGTCAGCACCTCCAAGTCTGAGGCCATGGTACTCTGCTGGATAACAGTGGTTAGCAGTAAGTTACTTCCCCAAATTATGAAGTTTAAATGTCTTGGGGTTGTGTTTATGATTCCTGGATCGTTGGATCTATGTTTGAATCGTTGCTGTATTGGACTTTGAGGAGAGAGCTGAGCCTGGTAGCAAACTGTTAATGTAGCATTTGCTCTCAGGCATCCAGAAGGAGCTTAAAGTTCAACCTCTGCACTGCCTTGAAAATGGCCAGTTCCACTGGTGCCCCTCGCCTTTGGTTACCAACACACATCGGCACCCTTAAGCGTCTGGATGTGACGCACCAGGCTTTCAACTAACTCCAATGTACTCTCAAGGCAGCTGACGTAGTATAAACTGCGAGATAACCTATGTTGGGTGGAAGGGGAGGCGCATGAGTCAAACAAACACAGGACTCTAACCCTTTTTGTCAGGTTTTGACCAGGTCACAAGCCTGGTCCACCATCAAACTGGACGAACCACCTCTTTTTTGATTAGCCGAGAGTTCCAAGAGGCCGACTCCAGGAGTCACCCTTATTGAGCTTCACATCGCCTTTTCAGAAACCTATGGGTTACATCACAGAAACTATGTCCATATTTTATACAGCCTAATGTCAGTACATTCACAATGAAGCTGCCCAGGACAACCACAGTCTGATCTGCAGACTAACTGTTACTTAAAATGTCTGACCGCTTCACATTACTTCCACAAACCCCTGTTGACAGTTGTAAACATCTTTCCATCATGTTCAAATATTGATTTTCTTCTCTTTTGAAACCAAGGACCACTCAACACAACTCATCCATTTTTGCTGTTTGCAGTCATGAACTGTTCTGTGTTATGTACTGTAAGTGAATATCACAGCTCTAGAAGAAGAAGTGCAGACGAATGATCTTTCGGTTGAATTTCTCTTGTGATGAAACCACCTACAGTTCTCCTCAGTGAGCAGATTGTTCTTCACTTTAAGAATGTGAGATGTAGGTAAGCTGCAGGAAGAAAAGTCCATTATTCCCACAGTAAAATGCTCATAGTTCTTAACCCAGCACCAATCCTTTTATAACCATGAGGGTAGCAGTGCAGCTAGTACCATTATCCATAGTTATCCCCTTTTTATATTGCTTGAATAGTTAGAAAATTGAAGGTTAGGGTTAGGTGTGTTTCTCCAAACAAAACTGAATTAGGGTCTCTAATGTGGCCAATGATGACCACACATATATCAATTTGATCTTGTCATCTGATTTTGGTTAAGAGAGCAAACAAGTCTCAGTATTTCCCAAAATGTTTAATATTAACAGGCTAACTTATGTGCCAATATTGGAGCTAGCAATTAGGGTTTGAAATCCAGTAACCACCATTTAGCTTAAGCTACTCATAGCTCTTCTAGTCCTACTTGGTTTAAGTCACTCCATCTCCCGAAAGAGCACCACGGTGGACTTCCAGCCTGCATGCAAATTTCTTTCAGCCTAACAATGATGAAACAGAGCAGCTAATATTGGTAGCGAGAGCAACAAATTAGTGGACCGCCGAGTGTTTGAATGCTGTCTCTGGAGCTGTCTCAGTTCCATGTGTGTGTGTGTGTGTGTGTGTGTTTGCAAAGTCCCGCCCTTGACAGACATCAAAGGAGAGAAACTTACACAACTGTAAATTACAGCAAAGCCCAGTAGAGACTCTCACACTGAGCTGAAATGAAACAAATGTACATTAATATGGTACATTTTATTTTTGTTTCTTTCTTTCAGGCAATGGTAGGGGAATTATTGGGTCCTGGTCTACGTTGGTTTTTGAAACCAAATATGTTTAAAATCAAAGTCCCCCGAAGAACGTATAGGGAGGAGGCAGGGCCAGTTGGGGTGGACTGTCACCCAAGAGGCCGCTGTTCATGTCCAAACCAAAAGTCAACGTTGACTTATTTTAATAAATGAAGTAACAAACGTACTTATTTTAATTCAAAACATATTTAATTAAACCTTACCAAGTTATTGTGTTTTGTTTGAATGTTGACCAAGTGTTTAAAACTGCAATCGTAATCGGGGACAGAATTGGTTTCCCTCAGAACGTCATTAAGAATGTAGTTTAGATGTATGAGAATGTAATTTTGTAGGAGACAGGGTTGGCAAGTCAATGTGTGAATCAGGTTTACTGGTTTCATTCCACACAGAACCGAAACCGATTTTTTAAATGGCCCAAAATTCTTCCGTGCATAGATTTAGATCATAATGTCATAGTCATAGTGCTCACTATATTTGAGGCACTGAAGCTGTTCTAATATATATTTTCAAGTTTTCCATTATTTTATCCACACCTGTAATTCCCTGGTAACATAAGGGATAGTCGGCATATTGCATCATTGCATGTTTAACAAATCACATGGCTTTTATTAGCACCATTTTGTTTCAATCTGTCAATGTGCGAATGTGTGAACCATTTTTATTTTGACCACTGTAAGGCATAAGTAGACATGTAAAATAATTGTTTAAAGGTGGATTAAGTAATTCTAACTATTTTAAGAGCTAGCCTGGCTTTGTACAAATGTATACAAAATCCACCTATTAGCACAATTTACTGAACACATTATCTTGTTTTTCCAATCTGTACTTCCTTGAGTCTTTGTTCACTGTATCTGGCCACGAAACTTGAAGGGGTAAACTCGTGCAGGACAATGTGTGAAACATGTCCTACCTATCTCATTCCACACAGTAGTTTTTGAAAAATGGCTCAATATCCTTCTGCACACAGGTTCAAATCAGAGCCATATTTCTCACTATATTCGAGGCACTGAAGCTGTTGTGATATATATTGTCAAGTTTTTTCCATTATTTCATCCACACCTGCTGGTCCCTAGTTATATGATGAGTAGACATACAGGTCAGACACTTTGCTCAATGTAAGAGACTGAAGATAATTCGTCTGGTTTTGTTGTTTATACTGGGTGGGAAATATTCTGCATAGTACAACCAATCTAAAGTCGTCTGCATTGCCATTCATATTGGTGCAGTGACATTCAGAAGTTGTGTGCTTGTTGTTAACACTGTTGCTGATGTTCGAAGTTTGAAAATGTTAAATAATTTTGGAGATCCTGTCCTGCTAATAAATAACTGTTAATGTGACTCTGGTTCTTGGTCTCGAGTTTCTAGCCTGAAGTAGAGATGAGAAGCTTGCTCCAGAGGTCTGGTAAATTTATTTTTTAGATTAGATAACATTAAATAATCTGAATAGATTTCCAGATTATTTTCATACTTGTTGTCTTCAACCTCCAGTGTCGCTAGCTCAAGTGACATCACACTCGTAAGACAAAAGGATTTATTCTACTTTTGAAAAACTCTCCAACACCAGTTAACAGGAAAAGTGCTTTTAGTCAGTCTGCATTCTCTGTAAAAGCTGCACTAGAATGGAACTCCATCCCAGTGACCATACAACAACGGGACACATACAGTTCATTTAAATATCATCTAAAGAAATGGTTATTAAGCACCCAGCTCTGTCATCACTAACTGCGCCTTACTTCCTCAATCTGTCTGTGCTGAATTTCCCCCAGTCTGTCTGCTGTCACCTGTCTGTCTGTCTTGATGTGCCCATCGCCACTCATCTACCTGTCTGCATGTCTTTTATTGTTGTTTATGTATTCTGCCTCTGATATATGTTTTTAGTGTCTAACAATAACAAGATAATCTTGTTTTTATTCCATGTTCTATTTAACATAATTTTGTATTATTATTATATTCTGTTTTTAGGGTGACTTTGTTACATCTGTCTAGGGACTACAGATGGAAAATAGCCTATTGGCTAACTCTGGCGCATTTACAGAAATGTTTTGTTAATGTGCATTGTACCTACCAAATAAACCAAAAAAAAAAACAAAAAAAAAAACAGACTGTGATGTGTAAAATTGTAGAGTAGTAATGTAGAGACAAATATCTTACATTCGTAAATTCATAGTCATCATTGAATTGTACAGCGTTCAATTTTGCACATCAGAATTTGTTCGGGTTGGGTTTAGTGTCAATCATAAAGACACCCCATGTCTCCTGTACAGAGCTGAGTGCAGTGCACAGCCGGCAGCATGTCATTTCTCTCTCAACCAGAGTCAGGCGAGAATGTGGTGTGCCCATGCAGTTTCATCATCCAAAAAACAATCTGTTGGGTATATTAATGACCCAGTGCTTGTTTGATGTTATCGGTTCAAAAGGTGAAAAATGAGCACACGCTGCATGACATGTTGCACTGTGCATTAATTCGTAGCCCAGCCTCCGAAGTGCTTGTTATAGGCGGGTCCTGTGAACAAAAAGACCTGAATTATAAACTACAGCAATTGTAACCCATGCAATTTTTTTTCTTTTTTATCATTTTGGACTGAGACGTTCATGTTTAAATTAAGCATTTAAATTTTTTTTCTACAGAAACACTGCTGCCCTTCGAGTGTTTTGAAATACACCAGAAAGAGTTGAAAATAACCTTGCAGTGGTTGACGTGACTTAATTTCTGACAGAAGCAGCTCTACGCTGTTGGGACATGTCCATGTCAGGTATTAGATTAGCCTCCACGCCTAGCCCTTTAGACAAGAGTGTGTTTGCTCCCGCTGTAATGCTGTTATCTCCCTTTCTTTCCCCCTTCTAATCTGGACACCACAAGTAAGCGGTTCTGACAAGAGCTGTGCACAAATTGAATTTTTCTTCCCCTATCCCTTTCGATTTATAATTCCCTCTCTCGCCCTACAAGCAAACTCAATTTCTGACCCTTTAGACAAAAGGCTCAGATAAAGCAATTAGTTTATGATTCTGTGTGAGCTCCTGGCTGGGTCGACCTGCGAGGGAGTGTGAAGCACTAAAAGCAGTACAAACAGGGGCGATGACGGTCACTGGCAGACAATTTCAGCCCCAAAGAGATGAACTCAGAGTCGCTGGCAACAAAGGAAGGTAAACATAACTGCAAAAGCGGTCTAGAGTCCAGACAGCCCTTTCAATATGTCTCAAATGGATGTCTCTGATCACTGCTATTTTGTCCTTTGACGACTTCAGCTTTCTTAGAAATTCACAGGGTGCACAGGGTATTCCATTATTTCACTGCACCTTCAGACTCTCAGGTGACAATCTATATTTTAGTGCTAAAAGGCAGGCTCATTTAAGGTCAGTACTTTGAGATGAAATGCACAAAGCCGATGGTTGTGTGTTTGAATTTTCTTTTAAGTGAGACACTAGAGTCCAATGAAGCATGCATATAAAAGCATCTTAGAACAGAGAGCATTCAAAATAAGAAAAGACATTCTTCTTCACAGTGAGTTTTAACAATTCTACTCTTGATAAATACTTTGATGTGCACATTCTAATGTTATAATTGTTTGCCATGTCAAATATTGATTAGTTTTACCTCTGATGACATGTTTTTAGTGTTTCTTCCAGCACTGTAGTTTTCATTTGCTTTGTAATGTCCAGTCTCCCTCCTTTCCAAATAACACTGAACGAGCAACAGCTATTATATAGAGCTGGTGAAAAGCAAAGGTACAGGCTATTTGAGCTTCGGACAGTTTTTAAAGTCACCCTGGCCATATCTCCAGCGTGAGAATTCAATTTGGCCATTGCAGGAGAAAACTGAAAACCGTTAAGGAGGATTTAGAGTGAAATACTTTGGCATGGGAGATTCTTTAAGGAATATAGTTATCTTGCAGTCTGGCTGGGGAGATACGGATGCAGCAGAACTGATGAGGTTCTCGGTCATTATCTTCTAGGTGATAGCATGCTATATTGTATGCAACCTCTTATCGCTATAATTGCCTTAAGGAAAGAATTTATTTTCCAATCAATCCTGAGTGTCACAAAGGTATTGTGCTATGAGATGGTGGTACATTTTATTGTTACTTGTATGGTGCAGTATTAAAATAATATGTCTGGTCGTAACAGTTGTATAGTACAATATGGCCATAGGATAAATTGATTTGGTATTAAATATTGAAAATGATCTTACTGGAAACATCAACCTCTTTTTAGCTGTTCATTCAGGTCTGGGGTAGCATCGGTGTCAATGTTCAGTCCAGTCAACAGGAAACATCCAGGCAAACGTTGGCAATGGAACCACACAGTGCAAATCCTGCTGGTTCTGTGTTATCTGCCCTGGCAGAAATGAGAGTCAAAAGGATGGGCAGAGGGCCATGTTGTTCCCTCTTGCCAGAGATCCAGGCCTTGAACAGAGAGATATCATGAATGAAATGAGGTACTGTGCGATGACCCATTTGCACAGATCCAAGAGCAGCCACCAATAATAACCTGACCTGACGGAGTATATTCTGTGTACTTAATTTTGTGTTGAAATGAGGCACTTCTTCATCTTTCTTCTTTGTCTTTTCACATACCGAAGCACCACAGAAAGGCTATCCACGCTGTATAAACTGCTTGTGCTGCTCTGTGGCCCAGCAGACTGTAAACTAGGAGTCTCCTGAGATGCAAGCTACTGAACCACTATGTCTACTCAGCGGGGAGCTGGGAAGAGTACAATAGCCAAATCCCTGGAGTTGGAATATCAGGCCAGCAGTCAAGCAGCACACATTATCTGCTGAGTGTTAGTCTGCTGGGTTGATGTTTGCCCTCGCAGCACACATGCAGGTCATGCTGGGACACTCTGAAAAATACAACAGCTGCAGCATATTAACAAGACTTGACCGCTCAACTCCTTCAATTTTTCTTAGACAACCTTTCATCAATCTTTGTTACTTTTAATGACGTGTTACTTGCTCAAAAAAGTGAGTCAAAAAGATAATATTTTTCCAAAATAATTTTCCGAATTGGTTACCTGACAAGGGGACCTTAGGAATGATTGCCTAAAAGGACCTTCCTCACAAGTAATTAACCCTTGATGAATGCGTTATCATGAACATATCAACTAAATATTAAATAGTGTGTTAATATGTTGGAACAATCACATTTAATACATTCAGTAAATGTATTGGTCCAATAATCAACAGATGACTTATTGGATGACATATAGCTCCACCCCAAGACAAAGGTCTAATTAGCCAGACTAATTGAAAAAAAATGTGCGGGTGTGCAGAGCATTTAAGACCAAATTATTGATATGTTTGATTGCAGATAAATGCTAAAGAGAAATTAGGCCCTGCCCTCTTTTCTAGCTAGACCCATAGTTATAGATTCATCAGTTGTATAAGGCACTGCACAAAAAAATGTTTCAGTGAAGAAGGGGGCCAAACATTATCTTTACCTTTTTAAAAAGGGAAAAAAAACAAACCCGGGTGATTCCAGAAAGTGGGCTTACTAGGGACTAATATTAGTAAAACAGCTTAAAAACATAACGTGTACATAGACAAAGCAACATAGACAGCTTTTGTTGACCTACTACTGGCGAAGGCTACTGCCTAATCTAATTTAATTAATAGTATTCCAAAACTAAAATCCCTCAGACAAAAGTAATCACATGACCCTAGCTAAGAATGCTGTGGCTGCCTAACACTGCTCATAAAAAAAGACTTTCACTATAGCTCCAAATACCTGTATTAGAAGGGAAATTATCAATTTCCAAACTCTCAGTAAAAAATAACATATTTTGTGTCCTTTTTCTGTTAACCATTCTCTATTTTTGAACCAAGAGCTAGTAAATTAAAGCTTTTTAGGATACCACTGTCAATGAATGAGCGCATCAGTGAGGGTGCCTAGGTTCTTGAGTGCTGCAACATTTTTGCCCAAACTCTGTGTCCAAAATAACAGAAAAAATATGAATTAATCAGATCATACAAGAGATTGACATACAATATATGAATTGTTTTGCACCAAATCTTTTTGGAGCAAACACCAGACATGTACAAAACATATTTTCACATGAATATGCAGAATATGTGTGAATATAAGCATGTCGGCTCTTGTTTGCACTCTGTTTGAACATGTTGAAATAGTTTGAGCTATCCCTCAGTCATCTGACAGAATAAAAAACCCTCTCACCCACTTTGGTCTCTGGCTCCAGTAATCCCTCTCTAAAACTCCATGAAGCATGCCAAGTCTTAGTCCCTTTCCATTGAGGGCTGGCACTGTTGGAGTGCACAGCTGCCAAGCTCTTCACTGGGGACCTCACAAGTTCTTCCTTTGACCTGTACCTTTTTAGCCCAGGTTTCATGTCCTCCCAGAGATCCCCCCTCATTTAGCTCAAGTCATTGTTAAGTCCCATATGGCTTTGTTCAAAGCAGAGGTAACCAGCAATGGCACTCACATGGATGCAGCTCCTTTCCTAGTCAAAAGTGATATTTTATCAATATGCTAAATGGCAAATCAACCATAATGGTAACATGGTAATGACGTATCATTATTTATACAACTTCTTTCACATACATCTTTATAAAAGGCATCTGGATATCATTCTGCCGGCTGTCATCCCCATGTTATAAAATCAAACTCCTTGTCTATGTGTGTGTGTGTGTGTGTGTGTGTGTGTGTGTGTGTGTGTGTGTGTGTGTGTGTGTGTGTGTGTGTGTGTGTGTGTGTGTGTGTGTGTGTCTGTGGGCATGCGTGTGTGTGTGTCAGCCAATCCTTTTATGTGGAAGTGAATTTTGGGGCCCATTAATTAAACAAGAGCACTGGGACTCAGACCCAGTCGAAAAAAGTACATCTTGAGTTCTGAAAAAACATGCTGAGGGTCTACAGAAACTGTCCAAACCATGAGTCCATAGCAAAGCTGGAACAGTTCCCCCTGTTAATTAAATAACAAAAGAATAATCTAATTTTGGAACCACTTGATAGATTCAGATTCACAACAACACAGAGCATGTACTGCTAACAGTGAAGTATTTTGAACCCAGATAAAAATAAAACTGGAATGGAAAAAAAGTAAAAGAAATGGAAAAAGATAATAAGATATTTCAAACAGATTAAACAGTCATCCAAGCAATAATTAAACTACAATGCTAACATTTGATGAACAGAGAATTTCTATCAGCCTAATATTAAACCTAAAAATCCTTTAAAAAGACAAACAATAATTAGATAAAGACTTACAATAAACTAGCCATGTTCCCATGTTGGAAAAAGACAAACTGAGAAAGAGGTGCTTTTCTCAAAAATTGTCCAAAATACAAAGAAATTCAACCAAAAAATCACACACTTTTTTTACCATCCCAAAAGACAGACTTCTTCAAACCTTTCTGAGAGTGGAGACTATGTTAAACAAGTATTATATTTAAATGTAAGACACTTTTTTCATGTTTTTGTTTCCCTATTCTCTTATATGATTTTAACAATTTACTTTGTATATGCTATTGTAAATATGTGACTCTTTGCTTTCACAACGTGTTTGATCCATTAGGTCATGCAAATCTATATCATGAAAACATTGAAAGAGAGAGAGCTTTTAGATTAAGCTTTTATTACAGTATAGAGTAGATCCATTTTACTTAAAAATCTTGACTTTTATTTTTCTAAATTACCATTTCTACAGCAGTCATTTTGTCATTGCAGAGTAAACAGGTGTGTCTGGGCCTTTGTATTGTACATGCTGGCTCGCGTGAATAGCGGTGACTAACTAAACAGAATGGGACCCCGATTCATTTCATCAATTACATCTGTGTTTACCCTGCTATTACATGTCAACATGTCTGCTATTGTAAAGGGCCTATAGATCCCTAATTCAAAAAATTGCAGTGTGAGCTGGGGATTCACAATGTTGAGGCAGAGGTTTGGGTAAAATGCAACAGGGATCCTTCAATTGTTATGGGAGAGGGCATGGACCTGTATCTAGCAGACTTCAGCGGCACTCGCTGTGATGTTGTGCGAATAAAATAAAAAATATCCCACTGCCTGCATGGTTTCCCTCCTCTCAGACAAAAGTTTGGGGACACTGATTTTTTAACATTCCCTTGACTACTTCGAAAAAGTGCTGTCTTCCTGTCTGGCAGCATTTAAGAGCCTTTACTTCCTCATTCAACACATGCACCAAGGTCATCAGACGGGGATAATGAGGTTTTAGAATCCAATGTGTCCCCTCAACACTGCTCTATTAGTTATGTAAAACAGGCAGGTTATTGTCTTTTCAGAAGGGCTTGTGTTAGCTTTTGGAAATTGAAATTTTTCTTGCAAGCTCAAGTAAAAAAACTAAATGGAATAGATGCCCTTCCCTCTCGTTTCTCTTGATTTCAAGTTAACTCACGTGGTTGTGTGAGATAAGAATATGTTATGATATTTGGCATCCACACTCTGACCTTGTCATTCCCCTCAAATATATACCAAGTTCTGCACAGCAGGGATTGGGGAGTGACATTACTAACTTCTCCCAAGGGGAACATTGTTCCTGCAGGTAGATGGTTGTGGCGGAGATGGTGCTTAAAAATTCCCAATGAACAGTTGCAGAAGTGTCAGCGATGAATAATTAAAAAACATTTATAGAAATGATTGCATTTATTTTGATGGTATACCGGTTGGAGAAAAAGGAGAACTATGGCTTATTTTGTAAGGAAGTAAATATTAGCAAGTTTTGAATATGTTTTCCTTTCGTGGTCCTTTTATAATGTTGCAACAACACATTTTATTTATACAGTGGCGATTGCATTTCAGAGTACATTCATGCTGTTAAAAAAAAAGTTGGTCACCAAAGCATCATCATGAGATATTTAACTCACACGTTGAGAACACGTTTGAGTTGTCTCTAAGCTGAATTTCTATTTGTTAGCAGAGTATTTCTGACAGTGCATGAGACAAGTCTTTAAGTTGATCTGAGTAAAAGTTTCATGCTCAGTTGTGTGCCTGGCATTTCAATGCTCCACTCAGCCATTTAATGTTTAAATTGTCTGTGCAATAGCTCACCTACAAACACACATTGTGCACTGCATAACTGGGGGTAAGCAAGCGAAACATGAAATCGGGATGTGATGCAAGGTCATTTGAAATCAACATTGCATCACCAAGGCTTAAAGCCAATAGAACATTTCCTGCAAGGTAGCAGCCATCATAAACACAGTTTGCCTGTAGTGAGTTCTGCACTACTTGTGTCATCAAACAATATCAGTACTGATTCAAAATCTCTTTGGGGAGCAGAGACCTGCCGCAGGCCTCCATAGACTGAGCAGTGAGATTAGAGATTGGGAGAGTGCAGTAGTAGATATACACATTTGGCTGCTCAGCGACTTTACTTTTGGGAGCTATAAAGGAGGAGTTTTTGAGTCAAGCTGACTTTATCTTAAACATACAGTGGCATCAATAGGATAAAAAGAACTCAGAAGTGAGAGTGGAAGGTCTTGTTATCGTTGCACAAGATAGCACAGAGTTGAATAAGGGTTCAACTGAATGTGGATAGACATAGCCATCAAAGGGCTCGGTGTAGGCAAACTGTGCTTGAGTGAACTTCCAAGGGATGCAATTACATTTGCTGAGGAAACTGGAGTGTTTCCAGTTCATAAACACACAGTATGCAGTTTCTATTTCAGAAAAAGGTAAAACTTCCATGAAAGATGAAGATTAGAAAAGCATTCCGCCAAGACAAGAATTATGGAGAGAAAAAAAATTAACAGGAAGTTTGGAGCCTGGGAATTAGTATAAAGAAACATAAAAATTTAGACTGTTATATAAAGTAGTATTATAAAGAGAAGCTCTGTGATATGAGATTATAAATGTCAACAAACACAGGTGTGTTAGTATTATGGATGTTTGGGATAATGCTTGACCCTCTATGTTAAAGGAGTTATATTATATTTAAAGTTTTGAGGATCACAAACTTATTAATTTTAAATGGCAGTGGAGTCTGTTATATATATATGTGTGTTTTCTACTGCAAGGCCCTTGAGCTTCTGCTTGATGTTGTACTGTACATTGCACTCACTGATGATGAACCTTGAAAATTCTGACTTTGAATGAATTGATTAAGTCGTCTTTGCTTCTGTAATCAAAGTAGACCAGCATCCTTATCTGTAGATTACCTTGTATTTGTTTAGTCTGTATTCAATGGATTTGGCATGACACTGTTGCTTGTAATGCCTCTTTTAATCTCATAGCCATTGGGATTGTTGTGGGTACTAGATAACACGGATGTGTGCTCTTTGTGCTCAGTCATCAGATGATGTTTGTTAATTCCTGTTTGTTGTGTCTTGAAAGGCCAATTGTTTGAGCAGTGTTTCTGAGCTAACCATTTCACACTGTAGTAGTAGCTGGTGAGCATGCAATGCGAAGCTGCTGGATTAAGCAGTGTAGATAAATGTTATGGGCGCCATCTACTGTACGGCAGCCCAGCAGCTGAGGGAAATAAATGAAGCCACTGCCTGCAAGATACTTTAGGCAATCAACACAAGCTTGCTGCTAAACTCACATAGTATAATCTTATCACTGCAACATATATCCAACTCACCCTTTTGACAAAGGAAATGTACTGCCACACTTATCACTTGCAAGCTATCCTGCCACTGCTGCTACGGTTTATATAGCCTTTGAAAAGCTCCACCGTAGCATCCACACCTAGGTAATGAGTTCATCTTCCCTAATTAAGAGAGTATCCTCACTCCCGAGTCTCTGCTGTGCTGAATGTGATCTTGTATCTTACTTTGCTACATTGTAGGTGTAAGTGGCATCTGCTGCGCAGTGAAAGCAAAAGAATGGAATGGAACCGTTCTTTGGCCAAGTGTCAGGGGGGATGGGTGAGGATAAGCATTCGCAACCAGGCCAGGGCTAGCACTTAGTGAGCAGTGCAAAAAATGAACAACAATTCAATCAAATTAAGGGTTATGTCCTCATACCCAATGTGCATTTTTCCGTTGAAACGACGTTTAAACGACTACTATGGCCACCGTTGAAAAGACGTTCAGAATTGGTTCAAAAGTGATGCCGAGTCTCCCGACCGGTGCTACTTTCAAAGTTGTAGATACAGTCTGTGCCTAAGTTCCTGCGCATGCGTGTTCCAGCAGTAGGCACTCACTCGTATTTTACATGAATGTAAAGACAGAATGTACACTGCTCTGTTACGATGTCCTGTGAGCATCTTGTTGGCAGCATGTCTATAGTTCCATATTTATTACTTTTTATGTGAAACATTAAATCAGTTTAAATCACGTCGCCGTGTAGACCACATTTCAACGACCAGTGCTATATGACTTTGGAGAAATACGTTCAAAATAAGCAATATCATCTCTCTTTCAACCTACAACTGAACAAATCATCAACATTTTCAGACAAATAAGTGTTTTGTGACACGTTGATGTTGTAACCGCATTTTAGCCGGTTAAAAAGACGGCAAAATTACATCTTAGACGTTCAGACCCAATATCGCCCAGTTTAATTATCTGAGTTTTGCCTCTTTTCTGGTTAATTCAATAAAGGCAACTTTTAGGGAGGTGGTTGTATCTCTTTAAAAAATGTAACAAAGTAATATGAGATTTTTCATGATTTTTTGTCAGAGGCCAAACTTCGTTACCTCTACCTCTGTTTGTTCAATACAAGTAGGTTACCTGTAAGGAAACCCTAAGTTAACTTAACTTTTGATCACTATGGTTTCAGAATTGCTTTTCAGATAATAAAAAATTCAAAGTAGGGTTTGGAAGTGTTACAAGGAATTAATATTTACAAAGTGGCAAAATATTCCCAGTGCAAGTTACACTCACATTTTGCTGATGGTGAGGTATGAAAAAGTCCAGTTAAAGATATACAGTTGTTGAGAGTTGTATTTCAAAGGTTCTTATAAGCATATTTCTGCCACACACTGTATCTAGGTCAAGAGATTATAAATTAATTCAGCTGTAAACTTTTGAGGAGATTGCAACCAATCCCTGCGGATGTAAATCACTATGCATAACAAAACAATTTTTTTTTTAATAAAAGCCATCAATGGAGACACTACTTTCCAAACACTACCTCTTTATTTATCTATGTATCTAAAACTAATAATAATCATTATTACCCAAGTTGTAGATAGAGGGTACTTTGAAATATTGCCATTGGCGACAGCGGCCTGCTGGGGTACAGCAAGGTGCAATGTAGGTTGTCAACACTGAACAGGTGATGGCCATTAAAAAAAAGACACAAGTTTCTTTCCACTCTTGTTGATGGTGTTATTGATGACTGTTCGGAGAGCTCTCCAGAGAAGCAGACACAGGTATGGAGAGCTACGACAGGTTTCCCACTTGGATTTCACCTCGTTACTAACTAAAGCCTTTCCCTTAATTGGAGTTCCCGACACGGCCTGTCCCAGTGACACGTGTCACCTGCTTCCTTTTTTTGATGTTCTGTTTCTTTCTGAATGGCTGCACTAACCAGCTCTACAACTCACCAGCATAATGAAAATGTCTACCACAAAACAGGTCACAGTAAGATGTTTAATATGCAGCTATAGGTCACTCTGAATAAGTGTAAATTACGAGATGCAGATATAACTGCAATAATTATCACATTTTAGTAAGACATTAAAAAGCCATGAAAAGGCTGATTTGATTTAATTGATTGCACAGCATGTCACTTTGTCCTTAGAGCCATCTGGCAGTGTTTAAATCAAAATAAATATAAAAAAAAAAGCCTAGCAACATAAACAAAACCTGGCTCATGTTCACATTTACACCCGTTTTCTAAAGCATGAGGTAGGTAGATTATATGTATTGGCAAACAGCAAAACAGCAATGCTTTGAATGATCCTGCCTCTGTTGTATCCCTGTGTATCTTTGTGTCCTTACATCTATAATTCAGAATTACAAGGATGAGAATGTTGATTCTTTATAAAGTGATAAAGTATATATGTAATACAGATGGGAATGGGGGTCAAAACTGGAATAACATTTTCATGGCTCAAGATTGTTCAGTTTGTGCATCTGGTACATATTCATTGCTATGTGTAGTTTTTTGAATGAACTCATTGTACGGCACTTGCATGGCCGCTTGAGCAGGTAAATGAAAGTCCCATTTAGCAGTTTTGATAGACCACTTTTGTCGATAACCTTCAGGTATAATGGCATTGTCATTGTTTTAATGGAATGTACCCACAGCACTGGGAGGAACAAAATCGCCCATTGGTGTTAGACACGATGTGGCGAGGGAGCGTGATCATTCACGCGGAACACGTGCCTGTCTGTGTGTAGCTGATGTGAGCAAGTGGCTTGTAGATGTCATCTGTCTTCCACAAGCAACTCAATTGGTCTATTGCTTGCAACCTTGGCTATAGGCTACAGCTACAGTGCATTTGTCCGGGGTGCATTAAGCTGAAGACAGTGAGGAAGTGTGAAAATTTTTAATTCATGAGACATTTCCTATATGCTGATGTTTCCACTTGAGTAAGCCTGATACAGTATATCACATTTTTGATTGTGCCAGTTGTTGAGCTAATAAACCCGGTGTGGCTTTGTGTGAGATCCTAATGAGGCAATTGTCTATGATTAGCAGAAATCAACATTTCTTACGCAGTCATTTAATCCCAGATTCAAGAAGGGCCCTGTTGTTCAGAGAAAAGGTAATGGTGGGTCTGTCCTTGTAAATACTTAACAGTTAAATATACTCAATGAAAGTATTTGTATCACATTGGATTATACAGCTGTTCAGTTGAAGCTGCTGCAATTGTTACCTGCTGATGTCCAGTGTAAGCAGCTGTTTTTTTAGATGATGGTTACATCCAAATCTTGCACTTTATTTTAATATAATAATCAGAACAACAAATCTGAATTGTAACTCTGACTCTAGCTGACAATGCAAGTGGGCAAAATCTAGTAGGCTCTGGGTCTTTGGTGTAAATCTTTTCTCACATAAACTTGAAGAAAGATTAAAGTTCATTGCAGCAGACAACACCTTTTTATAAGACACACAGAGACTTGTGACACAAATGCACTGACATAAAGTATAAATGCCATTGGCTTTGATAAGAATATTATTGCAACTTCATATGTTACAAATGGAGGGCAGAAAGGTGGTGGTGCAATTTGATAAAGGTCACGAGATATGCTGGGTGTCATGCCGTTAAGCAAGGTGACATTATTCTAATCATGTACATGGAGACAGGCAAATATAGTTATATGTTAATGTAGACATTAAATTGTATTGTATATAATGATTATGTTATCATTATATTATAATTATAATGATGTTGCTGTTACATCATATATTTATTGCCACTATAACATTAACCCTATGTCTTTTTTTTCTCATCTGTAGGGCACAAAGGAGGTTGGCTGCGTTCTGGCTCTAAATGAGTTATTTCTGTTTAAAAGAAGGCAACGTTTTGATCTGTAAAGATAGGAAGCTGAATAGGAAGCTATAACACATGGTAAAAACGTGTAAAATCTGTTATATCAGACACAAAGAGCAAGAGAGGCCAAAGCCAGGTTAAAAAGAGGGGGAAAAGAGGGAGAGAGAGAGAGAAATTATGAGTTATAAACATTCTATCTGAAATATTACTATATTTTGGTCATTGAAAAAATGACACAAGAGAATCTTGCAGCACATTTAAAAAAAATCCTTACTCAGTTACTTTACAGGAGCTGTCCATTCAGCACCACAGCAATTTGCAATTTTACCATTCTGTTTACATTATTGTCATCCTTATGAATATGTTTTTTTTCCTGACTTTTGCGAGTAAAACCAGACAAGCCACTGCATGTTCTGGTCAGTGGCAAGGAGAAAACAGTCCCACCGGTGACACTGAATAGTTCAGGAAGAATTTAATTGGTGTATCCAATTAGAGTACAAAGAGAAATAAGGTTTTATAATGAAGACGGACCTGTACTAATTTGTTTAAGTTGATCTAGTTGTGGTAATTGTTAATTCTAGTTGAAAGAACTAATGAACTGGTAAATAAAGTGCTACCTTTTGTCTTCATCCATCCATCCATCCATCTTCCTTACCGTAACCTGCTTATCCAGTTAAGGGTCGCAGGGGTGCTGGAGCCGATCTCAGGGTACACCCTGGACAGGTTGCCAGTCTCTAGCAGGGCTGACATATATAGACAGACAACCATTCACACTCACATTCACACCTACGGGCAATTTAGAGTCTTCAATGCACCTAAGCTGCATGTCTTTGGATTGTGGGAGGAAGCCGGAGAACCCGGAGAGAACCCACGCTGACACAGGGAGAACATGCAAACTCCACACAGAAGGTTGTCTGGCCCGGGAATTGAACCCGGGTCCCTCTTGCTGTGAGGCGACAGTGCTAACCACTACACCACCGTGTAGCCTGGTTGTCTTCAGCTCATAGAAATAGTGCACCTTATTCAAACATGTAATTTGATAATAATGCATAACAATATTTAATATGTTTGTATTAAAGCAGTTGAGGCTTGTAGCTTAACGTAAATATTTATTGCAAATTCATTATACTGCATTTGTTTTTATGATCCGTTGACCCTAATCAGTTTCTATTTTCGCATGCCCTTTAAATAATTCATTGAAAAAAGAAGGTATATATTGTAAGAGTTTCCACAATGTGGAGACAGATAAGTATTGACAGTTTCACTGACATGATGGAGCAACAGGAGGTGACACTGTGCTGTATTCTTTGCACTTCCAGCCAAGAAGCAGTCAATTGTTTTCCAGGATCAATGAATGGATTCCACTGATGCCTGATTAGTTTGCCAACAAGGTGCAATCAAGTTTGATGGACAGAATGAGAGTAGTTTCCCTGTGCTCCCAACACTTGGCATCTTTAATAACACTAAAGTGGATTCAAGAAAGTTTCGTTGATAGTGGCGGTCCTTGATACAGATTTGCTGTATATCATTTTACACAAGCAGCAACCTCCGATGCTATGAGATGAGGCCAATGCAGAAGTGCCAAAAAATTCCGTTTATAGTATGTCTCCAAACACTTCACAACGACTCTTCAGAAAGCTATGGGTGACATCAAAGAGACTATACTTACATATTTTGTAAAGTCTTTGATTTTCCATCCAAAAACTGCTCATCAAAAAGGTCTGTAATTTGACGGACAAGGATTTGTTCCAGTAGTGTTTCATTTCTGGTATCAATCAGTTTCGGAAGAGTCGCTCTAATTTTTATCACATAATTGACATCTAAATTTTGAAAGAAACTCTTTATAATAGGATACAGTAGATGATAACAATTTATGCCTGTCAGCTCTTCATTCATCCCTGCTGTTCCAACCTGTTTTGATATTGTTGACTGGCTTTATACAGTAATACTGCTGCATGTTTCAAATGAAGGGCAAGTAGAAGTATCTGGCAGCCATAAAAGGCGATCAAGTTACCTGTAATACAGTTAAAGGCTGGTGAAGGGGTTGGTTCTGGTTTTTACCCTGCTTTGAATAAATATTTTTAAAGATTTATTTAATGACTACCTCAATGGTCTTACTAATACTAAAGCTTTGTGTTAAGGCCAATAGATAAAATAATATAAATATTTTAACTATGAAAAAGTAATGTGTTGTTTTTAGTTTTTCTGTCGGTAGAGTGTTGCAAACGTCTCTAAATCATTGTAGAATAACCCCTCCGCTTCAGCAGCTGTTGTTATGACAGAGACTATTATCAGCCAACACACAGCTCCCTCCAGAAAAATACTTTATACAACTTTATTAACATATGCAGTAGCACTCCTAAACAAATGTGAGCAGACTTTGATGTATCTATGGAGTTCACCTTTAAGCTTGTGATTTGTGACGCACAAAAAATAACGTTATTCTCTGTGATTGGATAAGTTTTAGTTGTAGATGTCTTGCTTGACTTCTTACATTTTTACCTACACAGTCCTGTGCCTTTTACTATTCATTAAACAACACGATATTTTCCAACATGTTTGCTCACCTTATGTCTTCATAACTAAATCAAAAGTTTAATGCCTACTAAGCCTTGGAAGTGGATCTATAAGTAACCTCATTGAACCCTCGACTCCCAAAACTTACTTCTCAAATTTCATTATTGTATTTTCTGTTAAGCTTATTGGTCCATTTGGCAGAACTTGGCTCATCTATGTGTTGCCTACTCAGCTTGCCTTTATCACCACCAGATCCCCAAATTACCTTTAAATTCACTGAGATTTTGAAAACGACAGCTGGGTTTCAAAACATCATGAGTGGACTACTGACACTGCAAGTGTTAGGGAATTTACCTTTAGGAAGATGACCAAGCAGGAAGGGGGCAGCAGAGAGGACAAATGGCAATCTAATTTCATGCTTTTCAATTTTTTTTTAGTTCATGCCTTGTTATGCACATTGTATTTTGTAATTACTGTGTAGAACATGTTACAGACAACAGTAAATCCTCCATCCATTATCTATACAGGCTTATCCTTTAGAGGGTGGTGGGGGGGTGGAGCCGATCCAAGACCACATTGCGCGAGAGGCGGGGTACACCCTGGACATGTCGCCAGTCAATCACAGGGCTGACACATCGAGACAGACAACCATTCACTCTCAATTATCTACGGCCCATTTGGAGGCGCTAATTAACCTAACCTGCATGGCTTTGGATCATGAGAGGAAACTGTTGCACCCGGAGAAAATCCAAACAGGCAAAGGGAGAACAGCAGACGACAGAGCTAACCATGCACCACATTCACATCCAACGAAAAAATCTGACTTAAAGAAAAATATCATAAGTTTAAAAGTATAGAAATATATAATAATAGATAATAACAAATGATAAATTCTCTGTTTCTCAATCATAACTGAGGAGAAATCTTGTAATATGTGATTTTCCATGTCCTCCATAACATTGTCCACTGAGGATTGAATGTCACAGCTGTGCCCCAGGCCTCAGCGTCTTCATTTGCATTCTGGGGCCTTGCCTTCTGCATCACTGATTAGACGAATAAAGAAAATACTCCTTAAAGGACAACATCTGGTGACTTGGCTGCATGATATTTTGGGTGGCCAGTTATGGCTGCATGCTAAAGAACCACTTGCAGTTGCGGTGACTCACACATTCTCAAAACACCTTTTATTGCCTGTTTTAACCACCATTGAATGACTGCTGACTCCTCATTCACAGTTTAGTCCATCCCCTACCCCCCATCTACTATATTGCGCCCCAGAAACACAAAGGGAAAACACTTTGCAGGTGTGTTAGGCTAACAGCTAACGGAACCACTAGTACACACACTGCTGTATACCTCTTGGCCGCTGCTTTCCAAATCACTTTTATTGTTTACGAAAGTGTGTTTGGCTAACTGCTAACTGCTAACGGAACGACCAGTAAATATACTGCTGTATCTCGCTGCAACTCAGCGGCTGCTGAGCAGACAGCTTGGTCAGCTTAATTTTCTTTTTTGCAAGATTGTATGACTTGTCTCATAAAACAACTTTGAGCTGCCTGCATACATCACTGCTTGTTTCTGAGTTTGTATTTAGTTTTCCAGTTGTGGGTATTCATTCAATCACACAAAACAGCAGTGGTTGTTGCAGACCCACAGCAGAGATTTGCTTTCAACTTAGTGCACCTTTCTAGTTCATAAAATCAATGTTAAAGACAAAGTATAATGTTTTGGCCATGGACATTTTTGGGTCATGGTCAGTGTTGTTTTTCCTACTGCAAGTATTTTAAGAGGTATAATTAAATACTTACTAGTGCCCATCGGCTTATCAGCTGTCACTTTTAACGTGATGGAGAACGTTGGCTGTTTTCACTCACATACTGTGTAGTCCTCCTACTTTGTGCCCTCTTCCACTGAGACAGAGAGAAAGCAGTTTGCAGGGTTGCAGAACTGGTCCCTGATGTCTTTATCTTAACACTAATTCAATGCGCCCTTCACGTTCTACATCTTTTCTTCCTGCAAGCTGTTTGTTATTCCGCTCATGTAAGTCTCTCTTCATCTGTTTCTGCCTCGCTTTTCCTTAGGCCTGGTCTGACCCACAATCTGTCCCTCTTGTCTCTGCCTTCCTTGTCTCAAGGTCTCATTTCAGAGCCAAGGTGGAAGTCATAATGAAGCCATCACCATTTCAATGAGCGATGTCTTCATCATATCTCATTCGATATTTGCAAAACACATATTGTCACTTTTGTCACAGATGATTGGTGATGTATGGAAGCAAAGAAAGACTGTAATAATTTAAATTCTATAGAAAATTCAGTCCAATTTAAGAGTTCCAATTTGTGAATCCTGGAATGGAAAAAATACCTTGCAATCAAGACTCAAAAACCCATTATCAGTCAATATATTCAGTCGTGGTTAAACTTTACAATTAGGTAAGTGGTTGCAACTTGCTTAGAAAATGCAAATCCTTATGACCTGTCTTTGCTTCCAAAGTGATGACTACTTTCCACTTACTTTGAGGCTGAAAGGGAACTCAGAAAATCTTTCTTTTTAAGGTAGATGCTCTCTATATGAAGATGATTTAATTATACTTAACATACTTAACTTTACATTACATATAAGACATTGGCACCTAATGAGCTGTCACAGTGCCATCTTTGGTCACTGCAAGGCCATTATATTACACTTGTGTGGGATGCCAAAAAGGGAGTTGTATTTCAAGGCGCTGAGCAAAAAACTCACTTTACTATATTACACAATCTTATACTATATTCTGGTAACATTTACGTTTTTTGAGTTAATGCCATTATTTATATTGGCTACTGATGATCATGTCCACCGATTAAAAAAAAAAAAAAGTAACCAAATTGCACAGCACAAAGCAAACCTGAACACTATGTTCATTTTAAAGCAGGTACACTAAAAGTTGCAAGAAAAGTGCTGATTATATAAATGCAATATAGTATGGTGCAACATTCTCAGCACCCCCAATACAGGACTCTGTATCATTTGCGCTTGTTGTGGTAATTGTGTGCAACCAAAGGAACACTATTGTATTTGTTTCCCTTTAGTTCTGAAGGGAACTGAGAGCACTACAAATGCTCCTTTGCAGAAACACACTGCTTCACATATTCCCACCTGACAGCTGCCCTGTACAACCACAGAGTGATCTGTGGGCCACTGAGCAGCACCACTGGAGTGTGTGTGGGTTAATGGCCTTGCTTAAGGGCACCGCAGCAGTGGGCATGAGGCAGGGGAAAGTGCTAATCTTTAACTTAACGCTCTTCCAACCTTTAGGCCTATACCGCCACCACATTCAGCAACGCCTGAGCTTTCCTACACACCTGAGTGCTAATGTTTTCTTCAGATTTCAATGTGTACAGTGAAGTCTTTGAAAGTACAGCAGGTGTCCTCAGGATGCCTCCTGAGCTCCAGCAAAGATGTTGGAATGGGGCACACAGCTGGTGCAGCGGCAAAACAATCACTCACCGGTGCAGAGAACAGGGTTCAGTTCCAGACGGCAGTACCTCCAGCTTGGTAGAGAATAATGAGTGAATGAGCACCAAATTGCACCACTGCATCCACCTCAGCACAAGTGGGTTTGTTTGGAGCTTAGCTATGGTATTTAAAAAAAAAAGGTCTGTGCCAATTTCATGGTTTTATAAAGTACGTATACTGTATACTACTGACTTTGCGTTGCCATACAAATGTCAATGGATGGATTACTGAATGGGCCTACCAGGCACAGACAAGGAGCCCAAAGTGTCAGGCCCCGCCTGGCCTTTACTTAGAAAATGTCACTCAAAGAGACACGTGCCAAGCAGGAAAACTCAAAATAACCACAGAGAAACATAAAACGACTACAAAGAAACACAGAATAGACTGCAAAGAGACAAATAAACTGACAAGAACTATGGAAAGAGGTAAAACAACCACAAAGAGGCACAATATGACTAGACAGAGAACCAAAGCATCTACAAAAAGATGCTAAACAGCTACAAAGAGAAACAAAGAGATTCCCAAGGACTATGAAAAGGGTCAAACCAACTAGAAAGCGACACAAAATTACTACAAAAACACACAATACAACAACAAACAGAGGCTATAAATCTATAAAGGCTCGCTCCGAGGGTCCTTTTGTAAGTCTGTGCCCAGGGGCCCTTCGTCTCATAATCCTGCCATAAGCTGTCCCATGTTTCCTTTGAATTATGGGGACACAAGAATGAGGAAATGTCCCATGCTTGCAATTATTTATTGTGTTAAATAAAGTCAAACACATGTCTCAAGGTTTTGTCTACTTTTTTACTTATGTAAGCAGTGTGGCTCTAGGGATGAAAACATCGGGCTGTCAGTCATTCCACCACTTTGGTTCAAACTGATATATCTTAACAATTCTTTTATTTGGTTGGCCTGAATTTTTGCATAGACATCCATGGTCCCCAAAGGATGGATCCTACTGATTTCGGTGAATCCTTGACTTTTCCTGTAGACTTTTCCCCCTCAGAATGAATTTCAACAATGTTCCCCAACCTATCCATCCATAGCACCACAATCGGGCCAACATTTAAAATTGTGCAATACATAGGGTCATGACCAAATACTTGTAAAACTGATGACAATAATACCAAACTTGGCTGTATATTGTGTTTACTGCAAATGTTACCATGTACGATACACTAAGTTGGTGAAAAAACAGGATACCTAATATAAATCTGCATGTTAGTTTTTAGCTCAAAGCACTGCTGTGCCTACAAGTACTACTTCACAGAGCTGCTAGCACAGATGTAGACCCCTGCTCTCAGATTTGTTATTTTTTAAATATCAGTTTTTGTTCACTTTTCTTTTGTGTGTAACAATGGAGCATTATGCAGGGAGAATCACATTTTCACCTTGTTTTGGTTTATTTAACAGTAACTAAATGTCACTACTACTGAAGTTCTTCTTACAGCCTTTTTTTAGATGCATCTCTATACTTATTGGGCATGTGCCAGATAGTGTATAGGTGGGGTTACCTCTAGTAATAATAATCAATAGGCAACACGCCTCCAATTTCTGATCAAGTGGGAGTCATCGTTTAGCACACCTGGGTAAGAACAGATTTGGTTGGTTTAGAATGTTTGGTGCATCTGAAGTTGACCTTAAAATTAATAGAAAATATGAGAGAAATTTAAGAATATGTTGCCACATAAGGCCCAATGTGTATCTTGCTTTAAAGATTCCTGCTGATAAGTGTCCCAATAAGGCATGCCATCTAAAATTCCAGAGCCGTGGAGATACTATACCTACCAACTGTAATGCAGCTGTCATTATTGATGTAATTAAATATGCCAGTGTTTTTCTTGATACCGCAAGTCCAAATGCCTATAGGTGTTAAGAGGGATATCTATAGTTTACATGTTTTGTGTGCCACACAGACTAGGGTCGGTGTAAGCACGTACTCATGCCTGCACTTACATACACACAGGGACAAAAGTTTATTTTTCAAAAAGCATATGCATTATTCCGACACGTGGTATGGGTCATTTTAGGACTACAGTCGCTGTCTTTACTTTCACTGAGTAATTATTTGGATTCAGCAGGCACTGAGTATACGATAAACAACATAAAAAAACAGTCTCCAAATATGCAGTTATATTGATAAAAGAAGATTTCAGAGAAATGCAATAAAAAAGACATCAAACAAACTGACAATGACTGAGGAAGAGAAATAAGATAATTTGCGTCGTGATGCCTCTAAGTCGTTGTCACCCTCCCCATGGCTTAAGAGAAACACAAAACTTGTCTTCAGACTTTTAAAACTTTAAGACAATGTCCAGTAATAACAGAGGTGTTTTGACAGGTTGTCAACATTCTCCGAAAGGGAGTATCTATTAAAAGTCTAATGTATAGCATTTATCTCACAACCCAAACCAGTGCCAAGTTCCACGGTACACAGCCTCAACAGCAACAGACTTGGACGGGAGTTAAAATGCCATCCATGTGAGTACTCATATAAAGATATCAAATGGAACAAAGGCCTTTAAAAGTTTTTCCAGCTTTCTGCAATATTAGCATAATATTTTTAAAACGTGTATGCGTGACAATGATGAGCAAATGAGATCCCTTTATGTGCTTCCATTTCTAGAGTGTTATAAAGATTCAAAGTTATAAGTACAAAAGCTTCAAATGGGCTTTACAATGGTGCATTTATGAATTAAACCTGCAAATGATCCCTACAAACCAGGAATGCATGACCTTAACATGAATCGTGTTACCATTTGATGATGTAAAACAATGAGTATTCACTTGATTAGCAATAACGCTAATGTGTTTCCTAAAGAATGAAGAATATTTCTGTATTTATATATTTTTCCAGTGTTCTTTAATTCCGAAGCATTCAAAATGGTCCTTTTTTCACTACAGTCTGCTCACATTGGTAACTGTGTGCTACCTGGGCTTTTTTTTCTAGTTTATTTCCTCCCTACATGCATTGTGTGCCTGTCATTACAGCATTGTGCCTGATTGACGTTCCCTCAAGAACCGTCCACTGCCTGGTTGTGCGCTGTCAGAGTTAGTCTGAATCAGGTCCTATTTTTGTCGGGTTGGGGACACACATAGTTATGACACTGGGAAGAGCTCGACTGACTTGGTACCCTACAGATTTAAAGACACCTCCTGGCAAGACAACCTTTCTATTCTCTGCAGCTGTTCTGTGGGATCAACTCTGTCTCCCTCTTAACTCGACGGATACTGAGTGTGCTTTTAACTAACTCCATTGTAAACCCAACCCTTGTCATTATTAGACAGTCAGAGCAACTCACATAGTATAAAGTGCGAGATAGTCCACAGAAGCCGAGCGGGAAGGGAGGTGGATACGTCAAATAAAGACAAGACTTTGATCCAGGAGACCACTGTTCATGTCCTGTTCAAAACAAATAATAAACATTGGAATTTTGTCACGTAAATTGTGTGTCATATGAATATTGGTCGCATGAGTAATTAGGGTGGTTATTCATGTGAGTCGTTAGTGTCATTAGCATGTGAGTCACACAAGTCGTTTCTTACCCGCTAGTCATGTGAGTCTTCAATACTTTGTATTCGCGCCAATTATTTGTCTGTCAAGTTAAGGTTACCCACGTTCTTTTCCTAAACCTATCATCCTGCAGAGAAGGAAGTTTACTTTGAAAAGACACTATGCATGTGATCAGTGGAAACTGACACGCTAACATGTCCAAAATGGACACTAGAGGGGTTTCTATAGCGTTATAGTTTGAAGCTTAGGGTAACTGACAACGTTACAATACAAGTGTTGGTATCTCTATGTTTTTATTTACAGGGGTGCAAACTCGTCACCTTTCGGCGAAATTCGCCGTTTTTGATCCAAAATAGGTCATTTGTGTGATTCGTGTAGATCTGCAATAAAAAAAAATGGGGAGGGGGGGGGGTCCTCCAAGTAATCTGCGAACACAAGCTGTCATGAATCTAATATTTTTTTCAAGCTTGTTTGTTTGGCCTCATGACACGCAAGCTTTTTTTCCGAGTCTTCGGGTCTGTTCGAAATGGAAGGTAGCTGCTCGATGCCGTAATAGACAGGTGTATTACTAGACATGTCTTTCGGGTGAAGACATTTTCAAAAACCGTTGGTTTCGAGCGGCCTTTTTAAGATAGCATTTACGGTAACGTGTGACGTTGGTACGCTGCAAGAACGTTAGGCTATCTAACGTAGGCTAACGTGCTAATGTTAGACAGTTGGCTGACAGACGCCTCGCAAATCACATCAACCATTATTGCTGGTTACAATAACGGTGTTATCGGATAGTACAGTGTCTATTTCTCGGTAACTTTTGAAAAATCTAAGCGGAAAACGCAGAAAAATGTACATTTATATAAAAGACACGGCCGTCAGCGGAGTTTGATCCGGAGTTTAGCTGCTAATAAGTTACATATAACGTTAACATGCTGATATGAATTATATGGTGTGTCTGTAGAACATGAGTTGAACATGAGTTGTAAATCTGACTCTTTCAGAGTCAGATTTACAAATATATAAACCCAATAGAGTAGCTATATATATATATAAACCCAATAGAGTAGCTATATATATATATATATATATATATATATATATATATATATATATATATAAACCCAATAGAGTAGCTATATATATATATATATATATATATATATATAAACCCAATAGAGGAGCTTAAATCACCATTAAATTGGCAGCTTGCACATTGACAGCACCCTGAGGGTTTCTACCTTTTCCCATTATAATTTCATGAGTTAAATCGCAGAGACTATAACATCAGAGATGTTAGATAACTAGCTATCATTTCATGCAAATTGAACTCTTCCATTTAATAATAACATAATGACATTCCAATAACATTGAAGCATATGAATATATATATATATTATATATATATATGTAGAACATGAGTTGTTGTCAACATAAACAATTGATTGTTGTTTACTTTGCACGTGAACATATTTGGGTCAAATAACCCACTGTGTATGTATAACATTGAAGCATATGAATATATATATATATTTAAAAATATATATTCCCCTAGGGGGTTCGGATCCTTGTCACCTTTTTCATCCCTGATGAGTTTGCACCCCTGTATTTAAGATGGTAGAATAGATCCTTGGCTTTAAAAGTAACTTTAAAAAAAGTTGAGACAGTCAAGCCAAGCCCTAAATTCTATAGCCATACATGAGCACAGAGGAATGATGTTATCCAAGGCACTCCTTATAGTAGTCCAATAAGATGCTCTTTGGGAACTTAAGGCACTTGCAAGTTGATGATCACGAGCCAGTGTTTTCTGGCATAAATTATCCTCCCAAATTAATTTCCAAATCCTGCCAATGATTTAGTTGTGATTGGGAACTACTTTATAAGCCCTGATGTTAAAAAAGTAGCCAAACAAATATAAGAAAGAATTAGCAACCATATGTTGGGAGGATCACCAATGTCATTGGAAACAATCCTCTGGGCAAGCATTCAATCAGCTGTTCATTGCATGATGTCAAAATAGAGTTGAGGAGAAGAGAATAATATAAACAATAGCCAATCTTTTTTTGTGTTTTCCTTTTTCTTTCATTCCGTACAAGCGTGGGATCCACATCCAATGCTTTCATTCCACTGTGGTCTGGGTAGATTGCAATTAATCCTGCATTGATCAGACCTTCATTTAACCAAGGCTAGGTAGTTTGTAATATTTGTGCTTTGCCTTGTTTGCATTTATGCACTCAATTCATTTTTAATCAATATGCTATTAAAGGCCTCATTCCTGAGGCAGAACCAGTTTTCTTTTGGAGGTTGGCTAGCTCTAGTGTGGGGAATAAATGTTTTGTTAAGGCCCTTTGGGTGTAAGGATGACTGACACAAGGGTTAAAAGACAATTAGTTTGCATCCAGGTAAGCTAGCGTGATATAAAGCATTGGGTGACAGTTGAAATCATTGATTTCTGTTTTGCCTGTCGCTTGGTGGCCTTTGGCTGGTGGGAGGTGAAAAATTAGTCCTCCTGAGGTGAAAGTGGTCTGTTTCGCGGTAGAGCGATGGACTTAGATTACTGCTCAGTGAAATGCTGTGATCAGAAACAAATTACACTCTTTCCTGTTCTTTCTTTCTTTCCTCACAATGGTCTATCATTGGCCCCTAAATTAACTGCAAAATATGGGTGGAATGAGTCAAGGACAAATTAATCTGAGTACGCTTCCTCATTTCCTATCAATATGTTTTATGCCAATAATAATTCCCTATTCAGCCAGACCGTTAAGACTGGGCTGTACTTAAAATAGAAACTCCTTTCCAAATTACACACATCTATTCAATTTCAGTTCTAATATTACAATAATAATAAATTAGTCATTGTACCATTTATCAACCATTTGCATTAGTGTTGATGAATTATTAAGATCTTGTGAATAAGTTTCCAAAAGGAATGTGTAATACCAGTTGAAGATGATTCATTTTGATTCAGAGGACTCAATGATTGTATCTGGGTCCAATGAGGCAGTGGGATTGTTGTAGAGATAATTCAATATTTAATTTATCTCTTTAGGGAAAGGCTTCTCTTGTTAATCCAAATTAAGGCAAAAGTGCAGGTCACCTAATTCCCAAACAAGGATCCTTGTATCCCAAGGGCGTCTTCAGTAGGGAGCACAGGAAAAGTGTGTCTCAATTAATAAAAAAGAAAAGCAGAAATTACTATTTCGTTTTTAAAATGATATCCACTTATTAAGTCGGTTGTCACACCTGAACACAACATGTTTCAATAAAGATTTGTGGAAAAATAATTAGCAAGCAAACAGAAAATTGAAAGGGTTTGTTAGAAGTAATGGAATCTGTCAAGCTTCTGCTACCCCAAGTGGAAATAGTACAAAAACTTCACCATACCAAATTAAACATTGACATTGACAACTATATGAAAAACTAATTAACCAATTTACTGCTACACAACAATCAATTTTAAATCACCTCAAATTAACAGTTTTGGAATATGACTGGTAGTGAAGGGCTTTTTGACTTGAGGGGCTATGTTTCAACCAGAAAAGACTAGGAACCACTGATATACAGTGCTGCTCAGTCTTCCATGGATTAATCAGTGTTTCATTGCTTGTGCATCCCCAGATTCAATGCTGGGACATGCCTGTTTCTTATGTGTATCCCTCACCACAAGCAATGACTCATAAAACATGTTGGAACATGTCATTTGGCCAGAAACATTCATTAAGTCACTTTGGATTGGCATACATGTCTAGTTAGCACTGTTTCACAACCATCACTTTGGACATTTGGGGTTTATTGTGTCCATAATATCAGAGACTGCCTATTTACGACTATCCATAATAGCACAGATCTCTATGATTTCTTCACTGTAGATGTTGTACAATCTGGTTCATCTTCGTGTTCTCTCTTAGTCAGTCCAGTCAGACCATCTTACATTACAGTCCCCTACATTTCCCCCACCACCAAACAGAGCAAAAGAGTCTGCCTCATCACTTTTGGGAAATACAGGTTTCTGCAGCACTCCTGTGGTTGGCGGGTAAATTTTCCAAGGGAGACGGTGAATGTGATTGAGGTGTCAGCAGCTGGCATCTTTGGATTACAGAGATTGTGGGAGCAGCAGTTGGTGCCACGGTCGGTAATGGAAGTCTCATTTTCCTTGATGTAGAAAGGCAAAACCCACTGCCTGATAGCCCTCAGCTTGAAAAGGCCGACTCTGCTAGTTGGTAGTTGGGGATTCAGCAAGAAATAGAAATATTCTGTCACCAAAACCGGGACAATTCTATTTCAAATCAGGGCTGCATATTCACCATTTTTTAATTGCCTCTCCAGCTTAAAAATAACATAGTTTATCACTGTGTTCCTATGGTAGGACTTTGGACATTCCCTATCAATGGCAAAGCCTTCTTTTACAAGGCTTTGTTTGGTTTAGAATAAATTAAACAAAAAAACACAACAAAAAAAGCCAAATTAAAGAAGCAATATACAGCATTCAGAGCATTAATACAGAAGCAAACAGTTTGCAATGTAAAGTTATAGTGGAGTAATATACAGAGAATTAAGTCGCTCTCCCTCTGTGTGTGTTGTTATTCAAGCTCTCTTTGCTTTGTTGACAAAACTGGACCGGCCGTGCGTGCTTTTAGTACATGTTTGTGCATGCATGCGTGCCCAACTGGCTAGCTCTCGGCTGCCGCTCTACACTGCTTTCTCATGGCAGTTAAAGCTTAAACCCCCATCCTAATCGACAGCAGCATCGCGGAAGCGTAGCACCCAGGTTAACACTGTTAGCTCTGTCAGTAAGTTTGCTGCAGTTTGAACTCTTAGTGCCATTACCACTGTAAACTACAAGCAAGCGAGAGCCGTTACGACGAAATGTAATACTCACAAGCTTTTATTATGCACCTTTAACTAAATAATTGATAATTATGGATAGTTTTTTATAAAATGATTTGATACAATAAAGCATTGACAATTATGACTATCTATAGATCTCATTCCAAGTTGCAGTGTGGATGCTTACATACACACAGCTATGGAATGTAAAATGGATGTTAAATATGGCCGACAGTGCATCACAGTGGACTAAATAACAACCATGTACATGTGCATTCCTGATTTTTTTTTATCAGCCAAATTTCCTTGAAAGCTCAATAGGGTTGGACTACTCCATAACATCAGCTTACAATTAATTCAAGAGTGCTTACTTTATTGCCAGGCATCACTTCAAGTAGTTCAATATTTTGAGATTATGCTCATTAGTTTTCTTTCCTAGAGGGATGTTAGAGGTTTGACATCAGAGTCCTAACTGTACATTAAGTGTTGACCTGGGACTGGGCGTGGTCATCTTATTTTAGTAGAAATACACAGCTAGCCTGGCTCTCTTTAATGCACAATATCTAGGCTTACAGCTATTGTGAGTTTCTTTGTTTCAGCCATATGCTCCAGCATAACTTTGCTGTACTGAGTTGGAATGAGGCATGTAGTTTATATACTTACACACAGTGACCCTGTATAGAGGTCATACTTGACTCACCACCCACACATAAATCTTGCCTTCAGTATAAACAGCATTTTTTATAATGCTGGAATGTCAGAGACAGCAAAAGTACTAAAATACAATACTCACAAAAACATGAATACCATAAACATCTAGGTGCACTTCATCTGACCTAAAGTGAAAAAACTCTGTTTTTACTTGTTTTGTGCAGAAAATAGCTAAGATTCAATATAACTCATAGAAAAAGATGCAAAGATGTTTATGTAGCATTTAGTATCTATGGGACGAGATAAAAGCTTTTGCAAACTGAGTATCTATTCCTTGTATCCGTCTTTTTTCAGTCATCTGATAAAAATGGTTGCGTTTTAATATTCTATTCATTGCAAAAAATTCACAATACAAGACATAACTGAATTAATACGTGGGTGCAATGGCTAGTGGTAGTCCCAAACAGGGATAATGAATAAACGATACTAGCAAGAAGCTATCGTTTAGCCGCCCAGAGCACAATCATTGTCCACCAGCTCTGTTACTCTCATGGATCTGGTGATACCACCACAAAGTTGGTATTCCATCTTTCGCCTGGGGTGCTCTGGAATCCAAATGACACTTTTTAAATGCCCTATGCTCGTACATGGTATTTGTGATGGCCAATCCATGACAAGAACATAAGTCCAACTGCAAAGCACCACTTGAATTCAGATCAAGCAGGCCAACTTCACTCAGTTGGGGGCTTGTGAGTATCCCCTAAGGCTAGAGACCAGTGATATGTGTGGAGATGATGTGTGTTGAGCTGAGCCCAACTATGTTTCAATCAGGAGAATCTTCAATAAAATTAACAATTATTTATTAAACATGCACAAGAATTAAATAATGCAAAGTCTTTGGCAATTGGACTCCATAGCGAGCCGTCTAACAGAGGGGCAGTGATGCTGAGGTCAGACAAGGCACAATCCCCCCTGGAGTCCAGACACTGGTGGTGGTGGTTATGTAAGGAGTCGCTGCATCCACTGATGAATCAGGAGCATGACTGTGATGCCGACTGGAGGTGACTGGGGTGGAGGAGGGTCGCATCTGATCGTGCTGAAATGACAAATGAAGCTCTAGCGTGAGTTCAGTCAGGAAGACAATAAACTCGTATGCTTAGTCTTGTAGTTTATTCCTCATACATCTGCCATTCTCTCCTCACGCATGCTCCCTCATGATTTCCTCGCTGTTATCGTTCGGGGCTGTCAATCATGATATCAGCTGTTTAGATCAGCGGGTCTCCTCAATCCAATAGCACAGCGACACGATTACATCGTTAGCCTATCATCTTGCTGTTGTCTCTTTTTAAATATGACTGTTTCTCTACCTTCAGTATGTTCATGCTGCCGCTACGCACCCCTCCACCTCCCCATCTCCGCCCAATCTTCGCAGATTCATTAGCTTCATCAACTCATCATTCTATCAGCCTCATCAGCCACCACCACCACCAGTCCCTGGACTCCACGGGGGGATTTATCTTGCTGCTGCTCATGGCAGACACCCCTCGATAACAAATCTCCCCGTAGAGTTCAAGCGCCAAAGCCTCTGTCAAGACTTTATCATCACATATCATCTGTTAATAATAAACAATTATCTTTTCCTCATTTGAATGGTCTCTCCTGATTGAACTGACAACAGCAGAGAGGAGAATTTTTTTGTGAACAATGTGATTGGCTTAAGAAAACCGTGGCAGACTCTGTCAATGTTTAAGTTAACTTTAAGTGAACGCCCACAATCAGCTGATAGAGTAGTCACAGGGAGCGAGTGAGTGAGATTCTGAATGAAAAGGAGGGTGAAGATAGTCTTCCTGACTGAACTTCCGCTAGGCTTCATATAGTTTGTATCACTCCACTTCCCCCACCAGCTCTGCTTACTTCTCAGCCAGAAAAAGTGACATTCCCACTTCCCTTTGCCGGCTGCCTGGCTCACAAGGCGTAATCCCCACGACTGGCTGTGCCCAGCCGAGCCCCATATGCCTAGTCCCGGTCACCAGACGCTCACCAGCGTGCTCCCCTCCCAGGTCTGGCTCCAGAAAGGACCTTTTCCAGGGGAAGCGCGACAACTCTTTGGTGGCCGATTCATATAGTGTCTGTGAATCACTCCTACAAAAAACCTGTTCAACACATTACGGTGGTGATTAATTGCAAGGGGTAGTATTTGTAACATAGTTAACTTTTCAACATTGTTAGCGTTTCCCATAAAGCAGCGCTGTTCTGAAAAAGCTTACTATATAGCCCTAAGTTTCAGTTTGGAATGCTTGTTATATCAACAAGCTGTGCAGAAAAAGTACTGTACCATGTAACTGTGTATGTGTGTGGCAGCATGGTGACAGTGACTGAGCATGTCAAGTCAACTTCAGTTTTGTCAGACCCACGTTGTAATATGTTTTATATACTTCAAGAGATATGTTGGTGTCTGTGCTCTCCTTTTGTCCTTTCCACAAAGTGTCCTACTATGTCAAGCTTCAGGCAAACAGGATGCAATACAGTACTTTCTTAAAACTGTGAACAAAACTGCGAAAAAGACCTAGAAAACTGCGGTTTCTTACCTCTCCATCTGGCTCTTAATTCAAGTTAACCGTGGCAGGAGGAAGAGGCACTCATTAGTCCCACCTGTCCTTAAGCTGTTGAACGGGCAACAGAAGCACACAGTATGACCACTTTGTGGTGGACTATTACCCTCTTTTTATGCAGCTGTGTTTAAGTGTTATTGTTGTTCACAATGATAAACTTAACGTGACCTTTGTTTCTGAATTGTATTCTGATTTATTGTCCTTGATATTCGTCTTAGAAATCAAATAGCGTTTCAAGCCTGTTTAGCTGATGTTAGCCCTTACTTGTGAAATGGACCGAACCATGAGTTAAACTGACTAAAGTCAAACTTCTTAAATGGAGGGAGATTTAAACACTACCTCTCTTAATACCTTTGTTATGTGGCTATTGTTTAAGGATGATATTTCATTTTGAGGTAGATAACGTTGACAATATATCAATAAAAGAAAGGCCACACACAAAGTTATTTGAAAGAGCTTTTTTTTTTTTTTTGTTCAGGCCATTTTTTTTTTTTGTTCAGGCCATTTTTTCTTCCCTTTGTGTGTGTGTGTGTGTGTGTGTGTGTGTGTGTGTGTGTGTGTGTGTGTGTGTGTGTGTGAGAGTGTGTGTGTTTGTGTGCAGCATGACAATGTGACAATGAGTACACAGGCTTGAGTTTTCACACTGGAGGTGCCAATTAGCTCTTGGAGATGGCAAGAGAGCATGAGTTGGCTCAGCAGTAACGAGCTGCTCCGGCAGAACCTCTCTGCCTCCTTCTCACTTTGTCTCGCGCTATTTTCTCTCCGTGTCTCCTCTTAGAATCTGTACGTTTTTCTATCATCCTATTACTTGCTCCTTTCCAGCCGACCCATTGCTTATTTCCTCTGTCATTTTTTTTGTTTGTACTGCCAACCTTTTCCACTCTTTCTCCTTTTGCCTCTGCTCCTGCTTTGTCATTTTGTGTGGGCCCCAGCAGTCTTATTATAGCACTCTGCTTCTAGCAGACTTCTTCTCTCTCTTTCTTCCTCTGTACATCCCCCCCGCCCCCCTCCTCTGTCTCACCCCTCTCTCCTCATTCAGCCTCTTTCCCTTTCATGTTCTCTTCTTATCCTCCTTCATGCTCCATCCCTGTTTATTTCTTACCAATTTTAGCCAGTGACTCAAAAAGTCCCTCTTAATTCTGACAGAATCATTATGGTTACCAAAGATCAATTGTCTTGTGTTAAAGCTGGGGTTGGTAACATCGGAGAAACCAGCAAGAGTAAGCTAGATTGTGAAATTATCCAACTGGAAAATCCAGCCCAGTGTTGCCAACTCTTTTCCGATGAAAGTCACTTGAAGCAGTAGCTCAAGAAAGTTTCTAAATCTAGTGAGAAAGTTGCCAAGTCGGAAACACTGACAGCTCGTCCCTTCAGGCCTCGCTCCAAGGCAGTCCCCCAAAATGTTCATTATGAATGTGACCAACGAAGATGGCTATTGTTTGTCCTGCAACAGTCAAAGATGTCATTCTTTTTTATGTCAGAGCATTACATTTATTGAATTATGTGAGGATGCAAAGAGAATTTCAATAAATATATAAAAAACGAATTATTATAAAATACATTACCCATCGTAGCATTAAGCAAGTGACCACTGCCTGCTCTCAATAATTCCTTTTTAGGAAACTTTCAATTCACTTAATGGCATCATCCATTAAAAATGGGACATATTATTATTATTAGGGCTGAAACTGACCTTTGAGCAATGACTTTCCCTCCCATCTTATTTTATGACATACTGAATAACTTTTTTTGACATTCTTAGCCCTGTCACTTCATGGTTGACTGAGTGTCCTGGTATGATATCTACCTGGGTGGCTGTCCAGTAAATCAATCAGAGTCCTCCAAATCTGGCATGTCTTGACTTCCGGAACCAGTCCCAGAAAATGTAAGTCCTTGGGAGCTTTTTGGTCGACAAAACTGACACAGGAGGGGTCTGCCGGTGAGGTGCTCTTGCTGATTCTACAAGTAAAGTACTCTTTGATGGTATGAGTCTTTGATCTTTGACCATGCTCTGATTTGGAGAAGCCTAGAGGTTGCAGGACCTAATGTCACTAATATGCTCTAAAAATTAACAAAGCACAGAGAAGCTGGACAACAAAACACAAACTATACTTAGGAAATAGATGTCTGATGCTAAATGAATGCGCTGAATGTTGTATAGAGATCCTTTTAAGCATCTAGTTGCCATGTGCACACTACAAAAGATAACCATCCACCTTGGGAAACCAAACAAAATGTATGACTTGTTTTTTCATCGAACTGTTCCAATAATGTAACTAAAATGGGAATAGCAGCTTTCAGGACTGGTGTCAAAACAATAAATAATTGTGAAAATGTCCAGTAGGTTCCACAACTCCTGGGGAAACCTTAATTAATTGTCATTTGTTTTTGCTGCTCACTTGTCCATTGAAGATTCGATGCTTACCAATTAAATGTCCTTCCCTTTGAGTTTATTAGAATGCCTGTAGACATGATCGCCAGGTGTCATGTCCCAGCCGCATAAAGATGTTTTCAGTTTTAATTTAGTTTTCCTGTTTTTATTTTGCTATGTTCACTTTTGTCTTTTGTTTCAGATTCTTCACTTCCCGCTGATTGTTTTCACCTGTCCCTCGTTTATCTCTCAATTGGCATTGTTTATTTACCCTGTGTGCTCCTCTTTGCCAGTTTGTCTTATCTGTTTCAGTGAACGTACCCACCATAATTCCTTTGTGTGTTTTCATCGGCCATTTTTAAATATTTATTGACTCTGACATTTTGGAATGCTTTTTTGTTTTTTGGACTGCTTACCTGTATATTCCACACAGATTCCAGATTCCAGTCAAATCCAGCAAAGATGTTGGGGCATTTTACTTAAAGATCTCCATATATCCATTTCATTTAGATAAACATAATTTAAAAGATCCCCTCCAGATATGTTTTAAGAAATATGAAAATATTCTGCTTTTAGTAATTATTTCTTTCTTCTTTTGTAATAAAGTCTAAGAACCTTGTTAAAAAAATATTATAATAACATGTACTCTTTCTACCTAATTAAGAGAAAACCCAGGAAATTTGAATTTGCAACTATTTTACATTTCACAAGTCAAACAGCTGCTTACAAAACACTTAATAGTCCATTGTCAGTAAATCCACTTAAAGATTCCACTGTTCTACAACTTAATGTAGTTTTAGCCTAATGCACAATTGGAACCGCACAGAATTTTGCACCAGACACATGTCAGTGTCTGGTGAAATGACTTTTGGCAAGAAACAGGGCTTGTGGGTGCTATATATTTTTATTTGGAATGATATATTTTTACTCTGCAACTCCAGTTTCTCCTCCCAGAGAGACCTACTCAGACATCTCTCCTGGAAGATAAAAACGTCCCTTGTGTTTAAAGTAGAATTCACTGTACATATCCCAAACCAAATCAACAGAGGTGGGCCATTTCATTAATTCAATAAGCCACAAATATGCTTGCTCATTTATGTTAATGACTCACATTTTAACATGTCTGTTGGGCAGGAGAGTTGAGCTTATTTCCCCTATCTTGCCCGCAGACAGCAGGATTGTGGGATGCAAGTCATTCATCCAGGCTGGTGAATACTTTTTCCCAAAAAATAAATGGATGTTCATTCCCACTGATCCATTCATATTAGATTTAAGCACCTTTCTGCAATTCATTGAAATCATCCAAGCAAGTAATGGAGCTGCAAGTGAGTCACAGGTTGTTGGTCATAAGAAAAAAACATTCTGCCATCTTTGCCATGGTGGCTAAACCTGCAGAAGTTGAGTTTTAATTATAATGCTTGAATTCAGAATCATATTCATTGAGAAGTAAGGACTTACAGCGGGTAAAATCAGTATTGAACAGGTCACCATTTTTCTCCGTAAATATATTTCTAAAGGTGCTATTGACATGAAATTTTCACCAGATGTAACCCAAGTAATCCATACATACAAAGAAAACCAAACAAATAAGTTCATAAATTAAGTTATGTGTAATAAAACAGATGACACAGGGAAAAAGTATTGAACACATGAAGAAGAGGAAAAAAGGCATGGAAAGCCAAGATACCAGCTGAAATCTATCAGTAATTAGAAAGCAATCCTGCCCCTTCTCAATTCAAATTAATATCAGCTGGTTCAGTCCCAACTGATGGCCTATAAGAAGGTGTCTCATTACCATAATTATCAGAAGAGTTGTCCAAGAGCCAAGGACCACTTGTGGAGAGCTTCAGAAGGACCTGGAATTGGCAGGTAAATTGTTTCAAAGAAAATAATAAGTAATGCAATCTACCGCCGTGGCCTGTATGCACGCTCACCACGCAAGACTCCATTGCTGAAGGAAAAAGCATGTTGAAGCTCGTTTAAAGTTTGCTGCACAACATTTAGACAAGCCTGTGAAATACTGGGAGAATATAGTCTGGTCAGATGAGACCAAAATTGAACTCTTTGGATGCCATAATACACACCATGTTTGGAGGTCAAATGGCACTGCACATAACCCCAAAAACACCATACCAACAGTGAAGTTTGGAGGTGGGAACATCATGGTGTGGGGCTGTTTTTCAGCATACGGCACTGGCAAACTTAATATAATTGAAGGAAGGATGAATGGAAAAATGTTCCGAGACATTCTTGATAAAAAATCTGCTGCCATCTACCAGGATGATGAAGATGAAACGAGGGTGGACATTTCAGCAAGACAATGATCCCAAACACACAGCCAAGGAAACTCTCAATTGAAAAAATAAAGAGAAAATAAAGCTGCTAGAATGGCCCAGCCAATCACCTGACTTGAATCCAATAGAAAATCTATGGAAAGAAGTAAAGATCAGAGTTCATAGAAGATGCCCACGGAACCTTCAAGATTTGAAGACTGTTTGTGTGGAAGAATGGGCCAAAATCACACCTGAGCAATGCATGCGACTAGTTTCTCCATACAGGAGGCGTCTTGAAGCTGTCATTACCAACAAAGGCTTTTGTACGAAGTATTAAATAAATTTCAGTAAGCGTGTTCAATACTACTTCACTTTATTACACATAACTTAATTTATGAATTTATTTGTTTGGTTTTCGTTGTAGGTATGGATTACTTGGGTTGTTACCTGTTACGACCCGGCTCGAGGGGAGTAACATGAAGTCGACAAACAAGGATTAGATATAAGAAAACCGGGTTTATTGTCACTAAAGGTTACACAGACTGGTGAATGGGAACCGTGCTGCTGGCCCTGGCTATTGAGGGAGCGTATAAAGCCTCCCAGGCTTTATAGGCAACAGCAGGTGCCAGGTAACGAAGCGAAGGAGGGGCTGAAGGAGGAGCTCCAGGAGCACTGCAAAACATGGAGCAGACCTGCACATAACACCCCCCCCCTTAAAACGGTTGCTCTAGGCAACCGCCAAGTTACACAAACCAAATCAACAACAAAACAAATGAAAACCTATACCACCGATGCTTCTGACACTCATGATCTTGAAAGGGCATCAGCGAGCACATTGTCCTTTCCACGAATGTGCTTTATTTCCAGGTTGAAGCCCTGCAGGAACAAACTCCATCGCATCAGCCGGTGGTTGGAGTTCCTCATTCTGCTGAGGAACACAAGTGGGTTATGGTCCGTGTAGACCACCAGGACCTGACTGGAAGAGACATACACATCGAAGTGGTCCAGAGCAGAAATAAGGGCCAAGGCCTCTTTCTCGATGGTAGAATAATGCTTCTGATGAATGTCAAATTTTCTCGAAAAATAACAAACGGGATGTTCAACCCCTGATGAGTCGTCTTGAAGTAGGGCGGCACCTACCCCAGCATCACTAGCATCGACAGCCAGTTTAAATGGCTTGTTAAAGTCAGGGGCAGCCAGGACTGGGGCACTGACCAACATGGCCTTCAGGTTCTCAAATGCCAACTGACACATCTCTGTCCAAACAAAGTGGACCTTTGGGCTAAGTAAGCTAGTCAAGGGGCAGCCGCAGTAGCAAAATTCTTACAAAAACTTCGGTAGTAGCCTGCCATGCCAAGAAACCGCTTCAGCTCACCCCGAGAAGTAGGAACGCCGAAGCAGCAGATGGCCTCTACTTTAGCGCCGATAGGACAGACTACCCCCCGCCCAACAACCTTCCCTAGATACGCCACAGTGGCCTGACCAAACTCACACTTGGCAAGGTTCACCGTCAAATTGGCAGCAGCCAGCCTGCCAAATACCTCCTCCACTTGAGCTATGTGCCGAGACCAGGTGGAGCTATAAATAACTATGTCGTCAAGGTATGCTTCACAACCTGCAACCCCTTTCAACACCAGGTTAACGAGACGCTGGAATGTGGCAGGTGCATTCCGCATTCCAAAAGCCATAACTCTATACTGACAAAAATCATCTGGAGTCACAAAGGCAGAGATTTCACGAGCCCTCTGAGTAAGAGGGACCTGCCAGTAGCCTTTCAGGAGGTCTAACTTCGTGACAAAAGCTGCAGACCCAACTCTGTCAATGCAATCATCTAGACGGGGAAGAGGATAGCAATCCGGCTTTGTGACAGAGTTTACCTTGCGAAGATCAGTACAAAATCGAGGTGTGCGATCTGACTTATCAACCAGCAAACACAGGGAGCTCCACGGGCTAGCACTAGGTTCTGCAATGCCATGCTGCAACATGTAATCCACTTCTTTACTCATCAGCTGGCGTTTCTCAGGATTTACCCTATAAGGGTGTTGCCTAATAGGTGCAGCATCCCCGACATCAATGTCATGCTGGAGAACATTGGTACAAGTAGGCACATCAGAGAACAGGGCAGGATATTTACAAATAGCCTCAGTAACGTCGGACCGATGTGGTGAATCGAGATAAGACAGATGGACCTCCAAATTTGCGACAATTTCTGAGTTTGGGAGCCTAGCACAAGAGACCCCACGTTCAACAACACCATCAATGTCCTTTTCACCCACAGGAATCGAAGTGCTCAGCACAGCAGCTGTCTTCACCCCAGCAACTGCCTTCACCCCTGAGAGCCCAGCCTGGCTCCTTTCACAGTACTTTTTCAAAAGGTTAACATGACAGAGACGCGTTTTACGCTTTCGCTCTGGAGTCTTTATCAAGTAATCCAACTCACCCACCCGACGCTCAACCACATATGGACCGCTAAATCGAGCCTGCAAAGCAGACCCCAGAATTGGCAGCAGCACCAACACCTTTTCGCCAGGGGAGAATGCTCGATGCTTTGCACTTCGGTCGTACCACCCCTTCATCCGTTCTTGGGCTTCCCCCAAGTTCTGCCTCGCCAGCTCACACGCCTTGTTCAGTTTTGACCTAAAATGACAAACAAAGTCTAACAAATTTGTCGAGGGGGACTGGTTTGCCAACCATCTTTCTTTCAAAAGTTTCAAAGGGCCCCTCACAGTATGACCGAACACCAGTTCAGCTGGACTAAAGCCAAGGGACTCTTGAGTGACCTCTCTAGCCGCAAAGAGGAGCAAAGGGGTTCCCTCATCCCAATCTCTCTCAAACTCCTTACAGTAGGCTCGTAGCATGGTCTTTAGGGTCTGATGAAACCGCTCAAGGGCTCCTTGACTCTCGGGATGATAAGCAGATGAAGTCTGGTGCTCGATAGACAACTGCTGGAGAACCTGGGAGAACACACGGGACATAAAATTCGAACCCTGGTCGGACTGGATAATTCTTGGCAGACCTGCACATAACATTACCGACATCTGGTGAAAATTTCATGTCAATAGCACCTTTAGAAATATATTTACTGAGAAAAATGTTGACGTGTTCAATACTTATTTTACCCGCTGTATAAAGCACACAGAGTCAGAGTTTTAACTAAAACAGTGAAAAACGATAAAAGAGCATCAAAATCTTAATTCTGCCAGATTTGTAGTTCATAAAAGTAGACAACATATAGTTCTAAATACATAAGTTGTTTTTTTCCTATATCATACAATTGTGGTTGCTGATCAAGGCATTGCAACAATGGTAACCATGACACAGATAATTATGTAATTTTTTTTATTAAAGTAAGATATGTCTGATGTGTCTGATTATATTGTTTGATTTTGAAAGAAGTAATATATCTGCCACACAATCAGAATCAAGAATTCTCAGCAGGCATGATGTAACCTATTATCATAACTTAAGTTGATTTACACTCCAGAAGAAGTAATGAAACAAAATAAATAACAATAAAATTAAGAATTACTAGAAAAAAGCACTCGTGGAGTGCAGATCTCGGCCAGGTGTGTTTGAAACAACTGTTGCTTAAATGGTTTAGTAAATGTATACAATCCACAATTGTCTTTTATTAGCATTCAAATGTCTACAAGAATAGTTCTTATTCCTTAGCGAAAAACAAGATTACAAACTGAAGCAGTTGTAGCAGCCTCTACCAGCTGGTCAAAAGGAGGGATGAGTCAGTGATGGAAAACAGTATAAAACAGTCAATGAAATAGTTTTTACAAACAATTTTGAATATCCAAAACCACAAGAGGTCCTCAATATATGAAAATGTCACTTTTTCAGATATTGATTTAATTAAAGATAAATCGCTCAGCCCTAACAGCAGGTGCTGTTAGCTAATTTAAAACTATTTAACGGTTACTTGCATTGAGGGCCATAAAAACAGTCCAGTGGTCTGAACATGCTAAGCTTGGTCCGTTTCCTTAATCCCCAACATTGAACCATGTATGAGATAAGAAGCCATCACTAAAACCTCAAGGGGTTCTATGGGTCAGTTGAAATGAATGTGAAATCCAATAACTTACCTTCGTTATCCCTGAATTCGATCTGCGGCTGGTCAGCCACAGTTCCATGTCAGTAATTTAATTGCATATGTCTGAGTTTGTCTTTGGGCTTTGTGTGTTTTAAATGTTGTGTTATAAAATCACCACATATAGATATCTGAAGTATAATCGATGTTTTTTTTCAGTTTGGTGATGTTTTTTTGAGTAGCACAATTTCGTTTTCCTCTGATACGTGATAAAGAAATGAGACGATGGAGCGACAGTCAAACCTTTCAAATGTTACAGCATCATTTACAGCTCTTATCGCTGGCTTTCCATTTAGTGTTGTCTAATTGCTTTGAAAATGTGATTAAACATAAAAATTCTATTTATTCCTCATCTTGTCAGCTTTGATCACAAAAACTAGAATGTTTATCACTCTGATCTCAAGCAAGTTATCTGTGCACTTTATCTATGACCCAAACGCAAACAAACATAACTACATGTGTCAATGTTTAGTTCAAAATGGAATATCAATGGATTTTCTTTGCTCCTTGAATTATCAATTAACAAAGAAAGAGAAAACTATACTGGCCTTGGTACTGGCAAGCTGTGCTGCCAGGTTTGTCACTTTTACAGATTAGACTTGCTCAAACTATGTTTTATAGTGACGTGCGACAAGAACAGTGCACACAAAAAATAAGTAAACCAGATGGAACTTAAGTCTTTGGAAGCTTAAGAGCAAACTTTGAAGTTGGAACTCTGGAAGTTGGTTTAAGTCAATTGAGGTTATTCAGTTTTTTTCTGAACTCATTCACTGTAAAGTGGAAAGATAAAGTATCAATGCCCAGCTTAGATGAGATAGCAAAACATGATGTCCCCTGTGGAGATGCCTTCTGGACATATTTGTTTTTTGCTGGCTGAAACATTAATAAGTAACAAAATAAATGTGCAAACAAAGAAAGTTCAGGCGTTTCTTCTTTGTGGGAAAATTTTGCTTGTGCCTTTGTCATTTGCTTCTTCACATGTGGTGGCTTTTCATGCTGGGCTACCTCTGCTCTGGCCTGATGCCATTTCAAAGCAGACAGCTCATCTAGATAATTGACAAACGCTGGTAGCTTGACCAACAGAAGGGAGACGGGCAATTTGTTTTAAATGCCACTTCTGCCTTTAGGCTAAAATGCTGCACATTTAAGCAAGAGGCACTATCTTGTGTTTGAGTGCCACATGGCAACGGGAGGAATGGGCCTAATCATATCTTTGCGATGCTCTTTGACTGATTCCCATGTGGAACACAGATTGCATAATGAAGCTGGACCGTGAAAACCCACAGATGTTATTGCAAGCCACACTGCCAATGGTTGGCAGAAAAGCATGCTGCTAGAATGGTGCCACAATGTGTTTTTTGTGTGTGTGGGTGTAGGCATGAGGGAAAGGAAGCAAGAGAGAGCAGCAGAGGGAGCTTACTGGTTTCAGTGGGCCATGGCATGTGTTGGTAGGACGGGGGGTGCATTGTGGTATGTGTAGGCAGGTTTATCCAGGTGCACTTCAGGAGGCAGACGACCTGTGGGGTACCTGATGTCTGTGTTTACCTTTCTCCCAGCTCTGCAATGCTTGGATTAGTGTATGTTGTGTTTTGAAAAGGGGAGAATCTGGATTACTTGTTGATATTAATAACAAACTATTTCCATATGTTACATTTCATACAGTTTGTTTTTAGCAGACATTTTGATATTCATTTTTCAGTTAAACCATGATGTTTTTATTCCCTACTGTAGTACTTTTATATACCAAAACATGTTTCACAAGCAAATTTTCTAAGACAAATGGTAAGTGGTAGAATCAAATGGTCTAAACACATATTTATATTATAAGTCTCACTAGTAAATAAATAGCTACAGTACAAGGGGTATCTTAAAGCCAAAACTATCAGAATAAGGGGGGTGTCATCTGTTCTTCATACCTGCTATACATTTTTTGGGGGGCACTCATGGGCAGTGTAAACAAGCTTAACACAATTTTGACATATGTTGAACTTTTAATTTGACATAGTTAGCGTGGTAGCCAAACAGTGCTTATAAACACATCTAGCAGATACAAAGTAAGCTTGTCATTTATTTGGAGTCTTGCTCCTGGCAATCTGTCGAATGTGAAAGATCAGTATTTACTCTGAGCTCAGTTTTTATCTCCACCAACTGCTGAGGTAAATAACTGGCTCCTAAGGTGCTAAATGCTCCACTCCTTAATGTTAAGTGCGTAGGAGGTATCGCGCTGTAGGTTTTACCTATTTGTTCGTTTTTGCTCACCGCTGCGGCTGGAAAAGAGGGTGATGAGAGTGGTGAGAGTAGACCAAAGGTTGAGGAGGGTTGTTGAACCATGAAGTATTTAAATAATATATGTAAATATATATGTATTGATTATGGCAACTTCATCCCACTATTGTTTATGTGTACAATCATATACAAAGTTGTTTTGCTGAAAGGTAACAAACTTGAAAATGGAGATAAATAATAAATACACAATGGCGTTTCCACGAACACAATATTCCCAATATTCCCTATTACAAAAATGACAATATCCCTACTAAGCTTTTTATTTGGCAAATGAAAATAAATGTTCCACTATTATCTCTGATTACATGCAATCGTGCATACTCTGATTAAAGTAATAAAAAAAGCAAACACTATAATAACTCATAAGTCACAATCCTCCCGTGGTGTACCCTCGTCACTGTTCTGTTCTACTTTTTCTAAAAACTTAATGATATCAACATGTCCCACATGTCTTAATATGAAAATGCTACATTCAAAATAAATTCTATAATTTGGAATATCTAAAAAAAAGAGTATTCTGTTCTCATGTCCTCATTAAATTCTGAATGTTGTCACATTTGAATAATTGTGGAGTACTAGTGTGTGCATGTATGTGTAGTCAGTGTTGTTAATCTCTAGCATCTTTATTTGAAGTTGAGTAGAAAAACGCCTTTTTTGACAATGAATCCCTGAAACATCGTATTGACGGGTTTTTTTTGTCCATACTGTGTTAATTTTCATGCAGTAGCTTTTTTCTCTTTGCATTCTCCCTATTTTCCGTGGGACACTTTTATATTTTCAAACATGGCTATTTAAAATAGGTCTCAGCAACTACATCTTTTTGATTCAGCATTCTAGTAGTGTGTGTGGATCTGTGTGTGAGTATGTGTGAAAGAGGGAGCTTCGGATAATTTGGCCCATCTGCATCCACACACAATTGGAAATTTTGAGCATCTTTTTAATTAGGTGTTTACAGTGCAGCTTTTGTGAGCTGAAATGTCGGATCTGCTTGGCTGTCCATTGCGAGTTTAGCTGCAATGTGTTTTAGACAGCGCTGACAGCTTGTTATCCCATCAGTCCCTATCTAATCTCACAGCTCGCTTCTTATCGGTGTGAAATCTTGCTGTATTTAATCCTTCATCCCTGACTACATTTTCAGCAAGAGATAAAGCACGGTGCACATAATTCTGCATTTTAACACATTGTCTTTTTGGCACAAAACACTTCTGTGTTTACAAACAGTATATTAACCTTAAACATTATATCATTGATTCATTTGTTGTTAAGTGTTAAGGGCATCCACACAGAACGTTACAATGGCAAACACTAATGATGACACAGCCCAACTCCTGGCAAATCTGAAATGGGCAAAGATGTGTATCAAAGGTGGAGCTTAGGCGGGTTCGGGTGAAACAGCAGAGGAGACAGCTATCGGCTAGCAACCTTAGAAGGCACCCACCTGTCACTCAAAGCTACCACATCCTTAATTATGCAATACTTTGAGCCTCAATATAATTTCAACTGGTGAGATGTGAAAAAAATCACCCCCGTACAGTGTCATGAACAGGGATAATAGCTATAGAGACCAAATCTTTTATTTTGTACCAGGCTGTAAAATAGCATTTTATTTTGAAGGTCTATTGGAATCGACTTGTTCTCGGAACCAGATTTTGGCACTTCCACATTGGCTTCATTTTTCAGCCAGAGTATCATAACACTTTCTGAGTTTCAAAGTGATAAGTGTCCGTCATGTATTTTGCATTTTAGTTTAGATCGAAATTGTCCCCTTATTTTTATTTTTTACCACTTTTATTCTCTGCACTTTCCTTTGATGAACTTTGAGTGTTATTTTGAATACAGACAATTGCTGCTCATTTTATCTCTGTATATAAAGGGTATTATAGTGTCTAGACAGAAATTCTCATGTGCACCAATATAAATCAGCTTCAAAGGATGGATCAAAGCAAAGGCTGGATGCTGGACAATGCTCAAACTGGATGAGAGTGATTCAGAAAGTGGTATAGCCCTGGATGTGTCTGATGATACCATGCCATTACCTGTAATCACACGTGAGCCGGTAAGGCTGCTGAATGTGGTGTGCAGGGGATGCAGATGGAATGAGCATATATAGGCTTTATTGATAATGATTTTTCCCATTTTTAGCACTTGTCATTGTATTATTTTGTTAAGTGATCATGTTGTAAATATGATTGTGAATGTTCCATCTTCTGAGTGAGTTATAATCGTGGAGTCATAGTGTAAATCATGTGACATTTTTGTTCACACTAAAATATGTTACATGTCATACTTTTAGTTGCAATCTTGACCAAATCAAATTTAAAGGGTGGAAAAAGCTAGTTTACGGTATAAATCAAAATGGACAGTGAAAACACTAGATTATGTCTAGACGATCAATGAGACATGAAGTAAAAGTAAAGGGTGGACACAAATAGAGACACATATTGTAACAATGGATTTGGTAAAATTCCTTCAATAAAATGTTTCTTTAATCAGATATCCATTAAGTTTAACTTTTAACTCGATAGACATCTTGGAAGTTGAAAAAAAACAGATGTTTTTGTCATTTTGTTGAATGAAAATGAAAAAGGTATTTTGGGGTCATTTTGGCCCCATGGAAACGACCACAAAATAGAGTGAAGACACCTGTGGGAAGTGTCATAGATTATTTTTTTAATTGGTCTCAAACGTAATTGCAAGACAATTAGCTTATTTCTGATTACTAGAAATAAGCTAGCTTGCTAGCGCATCCTCGGTTCCTGTTCCTCCATCCAGGCTTCTAGTAGACTACTTTGCCAGGAGGAGAGCCGTTGGCAGCTCCAGAGAGCTCTAGAGATACACCTTCAGTTAGCACTCAGACAGTTTACTGATCCCAGATTCCCTGTTGAATCAAAAAAACATTGCACGCTGACTTTACACAGGTCAGACTCAGTGCTACTGCTGGCCATTATCCCACTGTAGTTTGTTGTCATGTTTTATTTTGAAAGTCAGTGTCTTTTACCTCTCCTACCTGTTTTCAATCTCATCTGCATTTCATTAATTAAATAATGTTTTATAAAGTTTGTGTTCTTTCCGTCTTTCAGTTGTCAGGTTTTCATTTGTCCTTCTTTTCCTTGTTGGATTCCCTGCCTGTGTTCATCATGCCATGCATGTTTGTTTTCAGTCAAGCATTTTAGTATTTTTCCTTTGTATTTTGTATTGCATCAGTCTGTTCCCTCAGTTTTTGTTGCCAGTCAGTAATGTTTTTGGCACCAGCTTCTGTTATTAACGCTCGCTTATGTTCAATTCAACCTGCCTGCCTGGTGCTCTGCATTTGGGTCCTCTCTGAACTATGAAACTATGACAGGTTTGGTTGTGTGAGAGTTTGCAAAAGGATGATTATTGATTATTTTAGGAGTTGAAGTATTTCTTTCACGTGCCAATACAGGTGTTACAGCTACTTCATATCAAAAGGTGTGTGTGTGTGTGTGTGTGTGTGTGTGTGTGCGTGTGCGTGTGTGTGTGTAAAATGTGGCACACCTACATCAGAATCAGGCACCGCCGTTACGTCGTGTCTGTTTTATTCAGGAGTTTTGACCTTCTGTTCAAAGATTTAACAAATGGCTCAGTGGAGTTCACAGCCTGACAGCATACGAGTGTCCAACAGAGCGTGATGCATATTTAACAGGATCCACCAGCCAGCAACATCTCTGCTATAAACTACACTCTCGTTGAGCCGTTCACTCACTCTCAGTTGCAGGTCTGAGTGTGCAGACAGCCTCGATTATACGCACCATTGGACAATCCGCAGCGTATCAGACACTGCTACTAATGATAATGAAGGACGAAGCATTCCTGTCTCCCCTTTTTTCAGGCCCCTTTGCCTAATACTCTTTTAACTTGCAAACGCTCTTGTCACAACACATTTCTCCAGATCAGGCCAGGAGTTGCTCAGAATACATAATTATTCAGTCCCAAGCCTACACGAGCCCCATGCGGCTTTAATGATTGTCACCCCTGTAAGACGTACTGTGTGATTTGAGAATGGACTGTACAGATCTAACCTCAGCTGTAATCTCTCCAATAAGTAGCACTCAACAATCAGACTGCGTCACAGGAGGGCACTGTTACGTTTGCCATCTGATAAAATGATAAATACAGAGGAGTAGGTTTGTGGAGTGATATTGAAGTGAATATTTTACAGAATGTTAAGCTGATATGCTGCATTTGTCTTGGTTTTGTTACATCGACTGCATTTACGTGCATAGAATATTGCATATTTTGCCGATATAGCCAAAAAAGTAATATTTCAACAAAGCCGTTTACATGGCAAATAAAAATGAATATTTCACTTATATTCCTGTTTACACGCAGATGCGCATACTCCGATTATCGTAATTGATGGCGGACTGCGGATTCTGTGCGTACACAGCCTCCCTATTTCATTCCTTCAACTGAGCTCTGGTTGCATTGTGTGCATATCCAAAAACCTGTTGATATCCGAGTCTTTCATAAATCCAACATCTTAACCGGAAAATGCTCCATTCAGACTTAATTCAAAATATCCAAACAGAACAAGCTGTTTACATTTTACATGACTCGTATCAAATTCGGAATATTGTCATATTTGGAATAATAGTGGAATATTAGTGTGCATGTGTAATCAGTCATGTACTATATGTGCCAGCATGTACTGTGTTGATAAATGCAATCACAGTAGGCACCAAATTCACCAAGACTGTAAGGAGTTATGCAGTTTAATATTAATGAATTATGGAAATGTCAAGTTTTAAAGAAACAACAACCGTAGTACAGGAAATTGAAAGACTGACTTTAACCATGGACCAAGTATTAAGCATATCAAGAAATATATCAAGAATCTTTATCCCATCTTTGTTCTTGGAGATTAGACAACATATAAATATTTTAAGTGCAAGATTACAGTGCGGCTAGGAGATGGAGGGGATTATGGCTATTACACTGGAGATGCAGCATTCTGTGCAAACGTTATCAGCCTTGACATTTGTGTGTAAGTGTCAGGGTTTATTATATTCGTTTTTAAACAGTACTAGACACATTTGATCCTCTAATTACCATACATTTGTTCGAGCAATGTTGTGCAATAAGTGCTTACAAAGAACTTTCAGACAATAAAAGTGCGGTAAAAGCCCATATGATGAATGCCAAAAGTGGCAAGCCACGGGTCCATCGCCTATAGATGACATGTTGTCTTTCACCATGTATTTACCAACTTTAGCACAGTTCTTTTCGCTATACAAAAGTAAGAAAGTGGCTTCTTTCTCACAACCGGAAATTAAATTGACATAACGCAGGAAAGGGACATTTATTGTTTTCAAAGGAAGGGGTAGAGTCCAGAATTAACCCACACTAAGAGTTAAACAAATTATTTTATCAAAATGTTAGCAATGGTTTGTCACCACACAGGGAAAAGTCCAGTCTGGGAGACAAGCTGCATCTAAATCTAAAATGATTGAGAGCATGTAATAGATCCGATGTGGGATATTTTCAATTTTTCAAGCTTGAATTATTTCCCTTATCATTTACAGTTGACAAACCTTTGATTCAGTAATTGATACCAAGATTTTCCTTAAACTCAGTTTCTACTTTTTAGTTGTTATCAAAAACATGCTATGTTAGAGCTTATAGTGTTTACTGACTGTTTGCTGCTGTGACAGTGACAAATATTTATATTTTTTCCAAAACCATATCAGATTATTTGTGCCATATTTTGTTTGTGCCTCATATCAATAAGCTTTTCAGCAGTGATTGATATGATGCATTCAGAAGCCTTATAATCTGCAAGCGAGACCTATTTACAACTATGCATTTCTAACTGGCTTAGCTTTGTGCAATCAGTTATGCATGCTAGCACAATTGTCTCATCAAGTCACAGCGCACCCTAACACCCTCGCATAATAATTCTGGCTATCAAATTCAATCCCATACACCGATTATGCAATCAATGAATACTGCATATTAGTCAGTTAAGTAGATAAGATACTTAGACCATCATAAGGACCATCAGTTATGGAGATGGATAGTACAGTAAAGACACTGGCACTTTTGACAGATGTCATAACTTGTTGCTCTCAGAAACCACCTGAAGATGAATGGCCCCTGTTGTAGATGCTTAATGGGAGACCTGCTGTTGTTGCCTTCCTGTACCGGCACTGACCTTGAGCAAACGAAGCCCTATGGACTGATCCACTTCAATTAGCTAATGTTTGTTGATGCTATTTCACTCTGCTGTGTCACTAGAGAAGTACCCCGCGTTGATATGGTTAAGCGAATAGGCCAAGCTCATTAAAATTATAAACTGGACACTATGGAATCGTACGATGAGCCTCATTCATTGTATTTTAAGAGCATCATAACAGCCCATCACGGCACAGGCAAGACTTTTTAGTGGCGTTACTCCACAGAACAAGTCTAGTCGTTTTAAGTATTGCCAATGGTCCGTGGTTGTTGTGTAGCCTGATAATCACACTGAACTGACACTGACTTGCTGAAGAAAATGTGAGATGTAAGTAGAAATTCAGATGTCTGGGCAGAGGTTAGGACTTGAGCAGGCTGCATCCCCATGTGTAAAGTACCACTAAGGCCACGGTGTAAATACAAACTCCGCATTGACACACTCAAAGGCAAAATGGCTGCTGTCATGGCGACAGGTGAAACGGGATAACTGTAATTGTACAAATGGGGATAACGGCAATATTTCCGTAGCATCTTTCCTTGAAGGCGTTTGTGATGTTGCAGTTGGCTATACACACAGGAAGCTGTGTAAAGATTTAGTCAAACCAGCATGTTAAATGGCAATATTTCAAATGGCAACATTTTTCAGCGAAACCAATTAATTTCATTAGAATTGCCTCAATCCATTGGATTTTCTCAGTGTGGAGCTTGGTGTATTTTTTTTTTACTGTGCCAAGTTCAACTTTTGTAAACTTTGACTTGCAGATTTGGACCAATGGGCAATAGCAAACCATCTTGAGAGTGCTGACCTTTTTAAGCAACAGAGCCTCTAGAAGCAATCTAGAAATGCTTATTAGCTGTATTGCACCGTCCACTTTTGTCTGTATATAAGCTGCTCAACCATAGAGGAATGGTTTGCAGGCGATTATGAGACAGAGATGGATGGTACAGTTTTGAATAAACTGTGTGAGCTTATTGACCGAACAATAGCGACCAAGCTAGAGGGAGAACGTTTTTTTCTCCCTCTTCAATAACTCTTAATTAAATGGAATGCTGTACAAAAGAGGTGTTCAGTTGATGTACGAACAGCTGTTTAACACTGAATATTCAAAGCGAACTGACTATTCTGAATTGCCATTGTCACTGACTGAATCAGCAGCTCGTTGCAGTGGAGCTCCCTTAACCAGTGACTGAAAGCACTGTCGTGCCGTGACACACATACAGGGGTTTCTCATTAAAAGCAGATTAAAACACCGAAGTGAAACACAGAAATCATAATAAATTCAAACTGCTGCAAATAAATGGCAGCTAAGCTATTTGCCTTATAAACAATGTATGACGAGTTATGTACTGAACAGACTGAATATACTACTGAACTGAATGGCTTAGTCGGAGAATAGACTTGTTGTTGAAATTGTGAAATGTAATGGTAATACTGTATATAAATATCATTATAATATAATAATGGTAATGATCATTACCATTACGGTAATGTTGAGTTAATGGTGTGTAAATATTTATATTATTGTGTACCTTTTTATTTTGATGCTTTGGCAACATTGTTTTTTCTGAAACTCTTATGCCTATTTAGGCCACTTTGAATTGAATTGCCTTCAAACCTTTAAACTGAAATGAGAGCAACAACTCCAATCGGCGAAGTGAATCGTACACAGCACAGAGGAAATAGAAATAATCTCAGTGAAACATGGCAAAAACGCCTGGATAAATTTCACTATGGCACTTTCTGGTTAAAACCTGACAGCTTTTGCACCTCTGCACAGCTAGCCAATCGCTGTGTGAGGTGTTTGTGTAAGATTGACAACACTGAAAAGTTTCTTAAATTGTCGGAAACAGATCCTGTTTCTGTCCTCGGATCCGATAAACACTTTGTATGTAGCGTACTGACGTCCCGATACCCAAGTGTCGATGAAAATTCACATGTTAGGCACCCTCGAAGAAAATCCACTTAACAACTTTTCAGGCATAAAGTGGAACTTTTCTAATAAGGTGTGAAACAAATCTGTAGAAGTCACCTTGTGACATGTAAACACTGAGGGGAAAAATAGAACCTCCTCAAACACCTCACCGCTTTTCTCTTTCTCCATGCTCTTTTATCCATCTAGTGTTATGGCAAGCCATCTCAGCTCCATGAGCTGCTTCTTTCAACCCCCAGCAGCCTTTCATCTCGCCTGGTAAAGGGAGTGCTCCCATGTTTATCCCTGATCCAAGGAGTTTGAAGAGTCAGGGTACAGCACAGGGGTATAAGGGGAGGAGGATGCACAGCCGCAGACAAAGAGCCGGGTAGATCTGAAGGCAGTCTTTAACTGACAAAGGCCCCAGCTTACCGCATATCTGTGACATTAAGGATTAGCGGCTGAGAGACAGTGCTCTGCCTGCTCTTGTTAATCTCTCCCCTACCAACATCATTCACTCAACCTCACTCTCTCCGTCTCCCTCTCTCTCACCAGACGCTTCCTTTGCCCCAACTTTAATTAGTTTTAGCACGGATTGAAGGAAAAGTTGGTGCTTTCTTCAGGTGATAAAACAGTAACTGGCACTGAGCTTAGTCAGGGTTAACAGAGTCGAGGTCAAGTGTGGACTCCTGGGAGTTTTGATCAGGCTGCAGAGAAAAGGACTGAGGGGGAAACCAGAGGCTAAGAAAAAAGTGGATAAGGACTGACTGAAATTGGTTGTCTTCCATTTTATGTCTGTGTCATTGTGTTGCCATGGTACATTGACGTAGCAGCCATTTCTGTCCAATATAATCACAAAAGTGTATTTTTTTTTTACCATTTTTGCAAATGGTTTTGCTGGTAAACTACAATTCTTTAGACTCTAAGTGCTTGAAACATTGCAGTAACTGTAATGATTTTATACAAAAAAATACGTTTAACTTATTGTTTCACTTTGAAGGTCCTGCTCAACAAGATGAGTTATGTTTTTTGATGAAATAGCCATCTGGACATAGCTCCCTATTCATTAATTATGCAAAGGAGTGCTAATCAGAAATAATGGGCTTCTTAATTACAGTCCCAACAACAAAACTAGAACAGGTGACCAGAATCTGCTCGGCACCTGGACATTCCACCACATGCAGTTTGCTCGAACATTCTGCAAATTGACATAATGAGGTTGACAAACTGTCAGCGGTTAATGAATGGCATTGAAAATCAAGCTAATTGTCTCTCACAGGTGTCCTCAGGGTGATGCATTTCATCTTATCAAGGTGTCACTTTCTTAGTAAAACCTGGCATCAGCAAGCGCATGTCATTTAAATGCTACCCTAAGCAGTGCTGCCATCACACCTTCTTTTGTATTGTATTACCAGCAGTATTGTTGTTTACTGAGCGGCAAGAAACAGTCATTCTATGACTGTTGAGAAAGGTCCAATCACATGTACCTTTTTTGGCTTTTTTCTAACCTTAAAGGTACAGTGTATAGGATTTGGTGGCAGCAGTGTGGTTGTAGGTTGCAACCAACTGAATACCCCTCAGCACACTCCTCCATTTCAAAGACTTCAGTAACCTGGGACGCCGAATGCAAATGCCTGGTAACGCCATTTGCCTCGCTCAGAGGTCGTCGTTACAATAAAAAAATACTACCTTAAAAGTAGTGTAAGTCCGACAGCTGCTTACCGTACCCATTTTTTGCAATCTGCTGCTCAGGTTACATCAATTTCACAAGTGTGTCGGAGAACTACGGTGGCCTTCAGGGAAACGCAACAATATGAAAATCTAGAGCCAGTGTTTGGTATGACCCTTTTGGGCTGCTGTGGAAAAAGGTCTTAGTTTCAGGTGATTATAAAGTGATAAAAACATAATTTTGAATTTTAAATGCCAATTGGGCTAAAACATCCCCTGAAAGGCTACACACTGGCCCTTTTAATGGATATAGTCACACGTGGTCAGACCTTCCATGCTTTGTATTCAAAGAGAATTATTAGTTAATTTGTAGTACAGAGTAGTAGTAGTTCTTAACTCATGTTCTTTTATACATGCACATACATACAATACATAAATAAGCAGTGTATGCACATATGCAAGCTCATATTGTACCAATACACATTTGGGCAAAATATCTGGGAAAGTAATAGTTTTAGGACTCATTAGGGCAGATAGGTAATAAGGGTTGACAAACACTTAAGAAAGAATTAAGCCTCATGATCAGCTTCATTGAGCAATGGAATAGTCCGTCTTTTGATTTGTAATTGCAGCCTTGTGCTACTTAATGTGTTTTGCTTTCCCCACACAGGACATGCCACACACACAGCTTACAGAACTGCAACAAATAACACCGGAGGAACTGCAATTAATTAAGACTCATTTTAATTTGTGACCCTCAGCGTGGGTGGGGAAAGCATTAATAGTGTTGATAGTATTAGAGAAACTGTAGCAGTGGCCACTCTTGTGGTTTCCCTCTTGAGACCTGGGCAGCCAAGTGCTACTGTCTCACAGAGTGGATGAGGTAATCCTTCAAATACTGGCTGAAGACATACCTAGGTGGATTTGAAGTCACAGTGGACCTTTAAATGAATTTCGCGCACAGCTTAGAAGAGAAGCTTTTTTGACAAGTAGGGATTTCAACAAGTAATTGTTAAACTCAAAGATTTAATTGTCTAAAAGTTGTAATAAAACTCAATCAGACTTTTCAAAAAAAGGAGCTATTATTTTTGTTCTCTTTTCATAATACTTCAAATAAATGCATGATGCAAAGTGGCCTTTTCATAGCCTCTGTATTACATATTTCATAGTGAGTTCTTGCTTTCGACACAACCTCATAGAACTCATGTTTTATTCCAACAAATCATTTTCATGCTCACTAATATAAAAAATATGTACTATGATCTGTCCAATATTTTTTAGCATGTGGGTCACTCATTACATTACATTACAGTCATTTAGCAGACGCTTTTATCCAAAGCGACTTACAGTCAGTAGTATGTTACTTATCATTCACCCATTCACACACTGATGACAGGCTACCATCAAGGTGCCACCATCAGACTCTAACTAACATTCATGCAACATCCAGTCCACACCGATGGCAAGCCTTCGGGAGCAACTTGGGGTTAAGTGTCTTGCCCAAGGACACATCGACTGCCGAAGCCGAGTATCGAACCACCGATCCTCTGAATGGACTACCTTGCTCTCCACTACGCCACAGCCGCCCCACTCCAAAGCAGTGGTATCTAAACATGTCCATGCCAAGGCCAAAACATTATGCCAATAATGTCAGACTGAATGACCAAATGACATTGGAAAGGTTATCAAACTTTACCCAAGCATTATAAATTGTTACTACTTACTGAAACACATACATTTTTCAGACACACAAAATTTGTATAAATAAAAAAAGTCTTAAACCAGCTAGTCGTCACTAAGAACCTATGATGGACTTGAAACACAAATCGGATGATGGACCAATCCAATCTCAAAGTTGAGCGAATGCACTCATTTCTGGTCATCACTAGTCAGCTGAACAATTGACTGACATAAATTAGTACCAATGCCAGGTCTTGGCAGGTCTGAGGCCATCTGGGCTGTTGCATCAGCATTGTTCATGAGGACTATAAATGGGCTCGAGGTAGACTTCAGACAGGTTGTAGAAGGGCAAATTGTAGGATTGATGATCATTTTAGTAGCTTAAACATCAGCGTCTGGGGTTATCTGTGTTCCAGAACACCTATTAAAAATGCAGTTTTAAGTAAAACGCTACTGATTACTACTAAGGGAGCATTAGTGCAGTGTGATAGTATAATTATTTCGCTTCTTTATGCGGCACGTGACCAGAATGAAATTATGGATACACTCTGTCCAAGCTGCAGAACAGCAACAAATAGTAGCTCACTTTTCCTTCCTTCAAATGCTTCATGGAGATTTGATGTCCAAGAAATAGATTTTTGAATCTAAATTTAAAAAAATAAAAGCATTAACATGTCCTTTTTTTTTTTTTTTTTTTTTTTTTTTTTTTTTTACAACAAATATGCATTTATTTTATGATAAGAGCGTCTTACAGCTCACCTTTCACGTTAATGTTAATGGGAAATAATCAAGCTTGTGAGAATTCAGAGACTCTAGGCTCTTGGTCTTTCTCTATGCTGTGACAAAGCCATCCTATCAATCTGTGTCCCACTGCCAGTGCACAGCTAATTGAGTGTCACTTTGAATATCACAGCTTGCTATCTCCTTAGAAGAAAACTCCTAGACAAGGAGGGAGTGCAGAATGGGGAGTCATTGTACTCCTGCATCATGCACATCATCAATCTTGATTTTAGAGCTTAAGCGGAGGTGAAGGGAGACACTGACTATGATTTTAGACTGCTTTTTTCACCTCAATGTCATCAGAGATGAGCCCCGCTTTATAGTAAATAATCTTTATGTTAATCCCTGACACGTTGTGTTTGCATGATATCTAGAGAGACCAGTATTGAACAAGATTGCAATAAAAGATCAAAACCTCAAAAGTCTGAGGTGATAAGGCTTAATCATGACTTGTTCATGGCATGTCTCCTGATCTCAATAGCCTCCTCTTATTCTTACTGCCTGTGTAGTTTCGATTGTGCTGCATTAGCATGTTATTGTCTCTCCGTGATCCATTGGCATTCACACACTGCTTTCACGCCATGGTTGATTTCTCATCCAGATTAAGCATCTCTATATCCTGATCACAAATATCCCTGCACAGATGAATCATGAACCAGAGAATTTTAAATATTACCCATGAAAGAAACATTACCACAAAATGATTGCCATGCCCTAGGAATGGACTAGAATAAATGGGGCTTTGGTTGCAGGACCTGAGATATTTATCTTTATATGTAAGCAGTTTTGAAATTAAATAATGATCAGCTAATGGTTAACAAACATTCATTTTAATGTACTGTATTCTATTTACTTGTAACTGTATTATCACTTGAACTACCCAAACAGTGTTACGAAATGGCCACAGCCAAAATTAATCAGACATCTATTGTGTCACAGAATAATTAAAGGGTCATTGTGTAGCATTTAGAGATTAAATTATATCGGCAGCAGTTGATTATAATATTAAATACTATGTTTTTATTAGTGTACAATCACCTGAAAATCAGATTTGTTGTGTTATGGTAATCTTAGAACGAGCCATTTATATTTATATTTATATATTATATTTACATATTGAGCAAGTTCTATTCATGGACTCCTCCATGTTGCACCGCCATGTTTCTACAGAATGGACAAACCATTGGCTGACTCAAGATGCACCCATTTGTTTTCCTACATGCTTTGCACATAGGAGAAGTGTCTGCTGGTTTCAATTTGCAACCTCACTGCATATAGATGCCACCAAATCCTTAATACTGTCCCTTGATAGTCAAGATGATATGACTAATCAATTTTTAACTCTTTCATATCACATCCCTAGTCATATTGTGCATGTCTTAAACAATATATGCAAAAAGAAATACACAATCATCAATCTTCTTCGGATTGATCTATCCTATTAATCTTTTCTCCCTATTAAACTAAATAGGAAGTGTGCTTATGTAAGCTTGGATTGACCAATTACAACCAATAACTTCACGAAATCCACCTCTAAATCAATGTGCCACTTTGGGTGACAAGGGAGATGTGTGGAGCACTTCATTTAAGCCCGCCCACTTTATAGTAGTCCAATCAAATGCAAAAGATATGATTCAAATGCCTCTTGTAACTGTAAATGGCTCGAATTTTGAGTTTAACAAGGGAATGAGTCACAGTACAGATGCTTAAGTACTTCTGTTTCCCTAGGACTGTAAATAACTAACAATATGTTGGGACCAAGTATGAAGTGTGGACTGGTAGCAGGAGAGGTGCCACTTCGTCTCCGGGGCACTGTCAAGGTGCACTTGAGCAAGGCACTGAACCCCCAAAACTCACCGGGCACAACAGTATGGCCGACCCTGCACTTGACCCCTCTAAAAGTGCATGTGTGTGGTGTGGTATCTAAGAGCGATATGCAGAAGATACATTTCAGCTGTGTTGTGTGAATTTGCCTTGTGTAAAATGTATTTATTAATTGATCATCTTTCTTTCTTTCTTACCAATAAACGTCTTTAAGAATTTTCCAAGTGTATCTTTTCTTCAGAACAACTTTCACTTAGAGCACTTAGACTGTACTCATACTTGTACTATTCTTATTAATGTTCCAGCAGTTAGTTATTTTAATTTTTTTATTTATTTTTTATAGCTGTTGGAAATTTTAATAAGCATTATCTAAAAAAAGCTGAATCATTTTTTTATTCAGTACATTTTTATGATGGCATTCATATTTTGTATTTTGTCTGTAAAGCTTTCAATTCTTATTAATTGAATGTTTCCTTGGGGCAAAAGCGGGGAAACTGATGGTTGACAGCTTTCCAGCATGTGCCTGCAGTAACACATATTTATCCAACACAGTGTGTTGCCAGATGATGTGGAGTAATCCAACAAATTTGTTGCAACACAATCTGTTTTTTGGTTGGAGCCCTCTGTGTGGCACCACCAAATACACAACAGCAGTGGTCTCACTGGAACGAAGGTGTAGCTTGCTTTTTCCTGCTGTGCCACATGTGTGGTCTGAGCACAGCCGTAGATTAGCTGAATGATCTTGGGTGACAAAGAGAGACTGTTGTCTCATCTGTTGAGCATGAACACTCTAAACACAAGTGCTCTTCAGAGGACACTGGGCTTTCCCAGTCTGACTTTTGCTGAAAAAGCATACACTCCTACCCGATAGGATGAATACCACTATCTTGAACAAGCCAAGGCTGTTGATACAATGAAGTCAGCACACTTGTTCTCACTAGCATATGGCTGATGACTAACAAGTTGGTAACTGAAGTTAACCTAGAGGATTTAAGGTGCGATGATGTAACTGGACAAAGCAGAGTGTATAGCAGTCAGTCATTGCTGTGTTATTATATTATAAAATGTTAAAATATAAGAAAACTTAGATCATAGATGGTGATTTATACACACTATTAGAGAATATTGAAAAAAAATAACGCACTGTACTGCAATTCTTTAATTCTATTGATGTTATCTTTGATTTGTACCACCAATGATGATGATCAGCTGCGGTGTGCTCCACAACTGACGGCAAGTGTCAGAAGGCCGGCCCTCTCCTCGAGGAGGTGCAGTCCGGGGTCGGAGAATGTGGTGGTTGGTGAACTATTGAGCAGAATCTGATTTGTCATTTGAGTCAGATTATATCTTTTACAATTGAAAGGTGCGTGTGGAAATAATTTCTACTCCATGTTCATGTGTAGAAGGTAACCATAGCAGCATAAACAAATGTGGCTTAGGTGAAGACGCAACCGTACTCGGGTATGAAACAGCAACTATAGCGTTACAGCTGAACGGAGGGGTGGGTATTACACAGGCACAGCAGCAATTGTACCTGATATAAAAACTCCTTAACAGTATGTGGTCTTAACAAAAAATAAGTTATCATCAATGCTGCTTCAAGATCTCACACAAGCAACTCTTCTAAGCAAATGAGTTAAGGTTGTTAAAGCCTGCTAACCACAAGATTGTGTGATCCAAATGTGGTAGTGTGAATTTAAGAGCTAAAGTACGATTATATTTACAAGATCCATCAAAAAATCATGGATGTAAACATAAATGATTATTTTATGTAATCAATCAAGAGAAGTAGAAGAATTTTGAACCTGTGAGGAAAACGAGAGAGGACAGTGAGAAAAGTGAATCTTCTAATCGTGAGGGTTGGCAAGTCTGCCTATGGAGTTTAATGGTAAGCTAGCAAGCTTGTTAGCTTAGCTTCAGTTGCTATAACAGGATGTTCACACAGTTTAACAGCAACACAGCTAATGAGCTAGAACAGCTTCCTCTAGTTTGGGCACTCCGGCTCTCAGTCTCTTCAAAGATCACTACTGTCAAGAAGACTTACTTTTCAACGGTAAAGTTTCCCTAACTATATCTTCTGGTGGTCGCTCAAAGTCAATATAGGACAATATATATTAATTCCACACCTCACTTAAGTTATCTTCCTCATGCCCACAGGCCAATTCATGAATTGGTGGAGGACATATAAACTCTTATGTAAGAGTATACATGGATGACATTTGACATCACGCAAATCAAAGCCTTATCTCTTAAGCCATTATTCACGTGAATGGGTAACCGTCACACACACACACACACACACACACATGCACACATTTGATAACATCTTATTAGCTTAAGAGTGCCTCCCACTTTGCCTGTAATTAATGCAACAGCACTTGGAAGGGAAGTAGTCCTGTTAAAGCAGAATCTTCTGCACCATTTAACTGGATAATGGCAGAGATTTTTATGATGTTTTTATTAAAGGGCGACCTTGGCTTTCAAGGTGTTGGCAGCTGCCGTAGTCAGTGGAGATAAGAACTGACCAAATAACCCGTGGTGTCAACTTTGTTTTGATGGAGCTAATGACTCAGAAAATCCAGAGTTGCCCCACTTTGTTTAGTCTACTTCACACAGACATGAAAATACACACAACCAACAAATACTACTACTCCGCCTCATACAATATAGAGCAGCATGTATCCCTGAGAGTTTTTAAAGGGTTCAAGCTTTGAATCATCCAAATAGGGACAAGGGCGCCCACATTTTGAAAGTGCTGCACTCGGTTGTTCACACCAAAAGTGACAGAAGTAGTTGTGTGAAGAATGAGAAAAAAAGAAGAGCTTGAGTGAGTTCAGACCCTGCCAACTTTCACACCTCCGCACATTTCACCGGGTCGGTTCTGATGCTGTTAGACTGACTGACAAGCACTTTATTAGAGGAACACTGAGGCCTTTACAAGACACACTGTTTGGCCCCAATTACCCTTGTCCTTTTCAAGTGTCTCGCATCCGAATAACATCCAGGCGCAACTTAAAACACTCTACACTTAGCCGGATCACAAATCTGATTGCAATCTGTCTCAGTTATTCCAGGCTTCATGCTAATCAGGGTCGACCCTTCTCTGGTCCAGCGGGTGGTGGTAATGTCACGTTCGTAATTACAACCGGGAAACTCTGACTTTTCTGAAAATCCTGATTATATCCAACTTAATTATAAGGCAGTGCTTGGAAACTATGCAAACATGACACAAGTCCAGCATTTAAAGTATTTAAATTATTTTCTCTTCCTCTACTGAGGTATCTTTCTCATCTCTACCATCCTTCTCATATTGCATTGCATAATGCACCTGGAGCTGCTTGGTAACTGCAAAGTTGCCATTAGAAGAATAACTTGAATATTTTAGCAATTTCCTTACAAATGATAGGCTAAGACAAATATATCTATCTATTTATCTTTCTAAGAGTGTATCTATAGAATATAAAGAATGAGACAAAAGTTGTATCGTCTTCACTTACTTTCCCCCCTTACACATACAGATCAATGTTCTCTCATCCACACAGATCATTCAGTGACTGAACTGATCAGGGATCAGATAAATACCACATTATCACAGGGGACAGACACGGTAAAAGGCTGTTTCCACGGATCGCTTACTGACACAGTTGTTGAGTTGGACGCATTTAAACTTGTTTAACATCTGTCTCTGGATTGTAATCTGCCCGGAATGCCTCATGGGTGCGTTTACAATGATAAACAGACCTGCATTTATATGGCCACCTCCCACCACACAAAGCATTTTATGTGTCAACATTCACCCATTCACACACACATTCATACACTGATGGTTTGATGGCAGAGGCTGCCATGCAAGGTGACAACCTGCCAATTAGATGCTAATTTATTCATTCCCACACCGCTTGCACAGCCTTCGAGAGCAGTTTTGGGATCTGCATCCTTCCCAAGGACACTTTAACATGCAAAATGGAGGAGCCGGGGATCAAACCAAGGATCTTTCGCTTAGTGTATGACCTGCTATACCTCAGTGCCACAAATTCTGAATAAAGGAATGATGCCATCAATGGTCACCGACTTAGCGCTCGTTCCCTAAACAACTGGGAATCTTCCACTTGGCTTTGATTGCATGAAGTGACTGTGTGACATGTGCTGTATACAACAAAGCAAAAGAATACTTGCAATACATTCCAAGTAGAAACTTGTATGTGGTTCAAAGACTGTGCCATGATAATACTTTATATTTCAGTGAATTTTAATCCTCATAGTGACACCAGCAAAATAACATTTTTGCCAAAGGCTCTCTGTTGTAATGACTTTACAAGAGCATGTGGCTGTGAGATCTAAGATCTAATTTGCCCTTTAGAAGATACAAAAGGCTATGCCCCTGACAATTTTAACCTTAATGATGATGCCGCACAATATTTCAACAACTTTGCTTAGCTCTTTTGCTGGCTTCTCCACATATTGACTTCATACTAAAGCCAGCATCTTTCCACCTCTCTGGCAAGTGGCAAGCAGGAAATGGCCAAGTCATCCGTGGTTGGAAAAACTTAAAGCTGCCTTTATTGCTGCCAAGCAGACATGTGGCCCCCGCTTCCAAGATCCCGGTGACAGTTTTTGATCCCTGGAGAGTCGGTGCAAGAGCAGGCAGCGTGTCTGTGGGAGAGCTGATGAGGACAAGCACACGAGAGACAATTGAGGCTGCGCTGTAGTGTACAGTGCTGCAAGAGGCCTTGATATTGCATATTGGTGAACACATTTTCTTGGACTCACAAACAAAGCCCTGAAAGCAAATGATAGGCAATAGCAAAATCAAGGTAACAGCTAACAAAGTTATATACAGTATATCCCTGCAACAATCCATGTTCATGCCACTTGGGACCCCCAACTATTTAAACACATGCGGTATCAATAGTGCTCTATAGCATTAACTCTCATACAAGCAAACTGCAGTCCTCACTTCAAATTCAAAAGTATGACTTACCAAGACTTGCCTGCTTGGCTTGTTAGCAAGCTTTTATTGACCCGGGGCTATTCATAAGATTGGCTCCCCAACAGGCCCAGCTCAGGGTCTCCTGTGCCTGTCTACCTGCCATCTCACACATGAGTCTCCCAGTGTGACGCCTCGCTGGATATGCTCCCCTGAGCCGCACTGACAGGTCATCTTTCACAGGGAGCCACTTGAGTGTCAGCTGGAAATCAATTGGCGCAGACATTGGCTGCCTCATGCCTGGTGACACAGAGCGACTCGCTGTGTTCCAAAAACCTTGTTTCATAAAGGTCCATCCAGTCTATTGGAGGCGAGTGTCTGCATGTAGAGTCAGGTATAGGGAACTATCAGGCCCTTGTGTGTGTGGGGGTGTTTTTTTTTTCTTTGTGCATGCACAGGTGTTTTGACTTGCACTCGAAGAGACGTTTTTAAACCGTACCGAGAGAAAATATATAATCGTTTCGGGAGCGCTTTAAGAAGAGAGACATGGAGGGACAGATATAGCGGTGGGAACACAGTCAGGAAGCAAATTAGACATAAACTGACATTTATGCAGTGCAGTAAACACCTGGTTAGGGAGAGAGCTGCATATTCAGAACTGTAATATAGGACAGGGTGGAGATGTTGCATTGGTATAAAAGGAAACTATTTTCTTTAACCTTCAGCTGTAGGTGTATTAAACATATAATTTTCCCTTTGCTATCTGCCACATCTCAGACAGCACGCTGAGGGATGTCATGTGCCAGCGGCGGTGCAAACTTTTACTGGCCCTGAAAATTTCTCCACCAGCAAAATCCATCAATCTCGACCCATTAGGTCCTGAGAGACCCACTCCTTCTCCTGTCCTTCCTCCCGGGCCCCTCCGCCAGCACGCACACAGGGGTCATGTGCCGCACCAGTCACACAGATCAATGTAACCGAGTAAAGTGCCTTGGGTTATTGTCATCGTGAGCCACATCATTCAGAGGTGAATTTATTGCAGATGTTTTGTGGTCAGTGCTTCTTGCTTCCTATGAGTATCCCCTTTGCTCAGACTGATATGGTACTTGGAGCAGAATTGTTGATTGTAGGGCTCGTTGCTTCTTGTTGCCATGAACATCCAAGTCGGCAATAACAATATATAACGAAAGGTTTCAGGGTTTTTTTCTGGAAAAATCTGCCAGCAATAGATGTCGTTTCAGCCGGCAAATGAGAAGACTGATTTTGTATTTTGTCAAGGAATGATTACTTAGAATTTTGAGTCGTAAACCTGCCACTTATCATTGAAAACTTTTTATGTGGTCTTTCAGAATAGAAAGCTCGACAGGCATAGCAACAGTAACTAAGGGGGTGGGATGGGGCGGGGCTTAGCAAAGGGTCAGTCGATTTTATGACTGGTAAATCTTTACGATGTTTTACCATGTGCATCAGCTCATTCAACCATGTTTATCAACCATGCAATTATGAGGAAGCAGAATCAATATGAAAATTCGAGAGCATATGAGAAATGTCATATTGCGGCACATCCATTTGTTCTCAGGGCAGAAAATCATGTGAAATATCTGTCGGGGTGATGAGCTGTGTACCCACCTCCATTCAACCACATGGCTTTGGGGCTAGAAGAAAACACGCTGAAATGAGATGTGGAGCAATGTTATTTGATGCAGGATTCTGTAAATCTGCTCATCCCCTCAGCAATGCACAAAAACTATATTGACTGTGAACCCGCAGAGCTTTGCCCAGTCCTGGTAAGTTGCTGCTGTGAAATGAAATCTGTAAAGCGACTGTGTGCCTGAAGCTGTAAAGTTTGTTTAAAGCACACCAGTGCCTTTGTCACAGAAGTTTGGATGTAATTGATGTGATGCACTTTATAGCTTATTTGTAGGAGGCAACTGTGTGTGTGTGTGTGTGTGTGTGTGTGTGTGTGTGTGTGTGTGTGTGTGTGTGTGTGTGTGTGTGTGTGTGTGTGTGTGTGTGTGTGTGTGTGTGTGTGTGTGTGTGTGTGTGTGTGTGTGTGTGTGCGCATGTGTGTGTGTGTGTGTGTGTACGTGTGTGTTACTCAGAGAAAAAGCGGTCTGCCAGGGGAAGTATTTCTGTGTGCGAGCCATAATTTGACCGAAGATAATGCCCCACAGATGAATCAATTAGATGGAGGTCTGCATTGGCCTTTACTTGGCTCACACCGCTGTCAACAGAACAAGCTCTGAATAGTTAAACTGTAAGAGCCATTCTTAGATGTGGTTTATGCATTCCCTAACTAGTATTTGTACTGTAGATGATCCAAGTGTTAGTATGTGACAGGGTTAGTATCTGTGCTTAAAACGGACTGCACAGACTCTAGAGCAGGGGTCTCAAACTCAATTTGGCTTGGGGCCACTGCTGGTATTGTCGTCTCATAGGAGGGCCACTTCAACGTTCAAGCACTACAAGAAAGCGCAATATTTTTGAAAATTTACTTTTTTATTTCCATGTTTTTAATAACTTATTGAAACATTGCACTGAACCAACACATACAATCCCTGAATACATTTGTGCTTTATTCTATTTCTTGCCAGAGACCTGGCAGCGCTTCTGCTCACACAGCTGAGCAACATTTGCCCTGATCAAGGTTACAGTAGAAACTCTGAGTACAGCTTCAACATGGGCATCACTAAGTACTTGCATTTATTAAAGTTCATAGTCAAGAAAAGTTTTTCACACAGATACGTGCTTCCAAAAAGGCACATTACCCGACTGAACATTTTTGACAGCTCAGGGAAGGATGGAAGTAATTCTCTCATGAATTGTCCAGTCATGTCTGCTTTTCCCTGTGCCTCTCTGAATTTAGCTTTTAGATCGCTGTTGCACTGCAAGTCAATAAGTTCCATTTGCAACATACTTGGGACACTCTCCACATCAGCTGAGAAGGGGTCAGCAAACAGCTGGAAAGTGTCACAGCGTGCCTTGAAGTCAGCAAAACGCTGATCAAACGCCTGCAGAAGGTTTTCACTAGCACAGGCATATTCACCACCACTGAAGGCTGTGCCCTCCTCCACGAGAGACCTGCATGTTGTGAAATGGCTGAGATATTTTACAGAAAGCTGAGTTTTCCACAATTTCAGTTTAGCGGAGAAGGCTTTCACATTTTCATAAGCTGCAGTGATAAGCTGACCAGGGCCCTGGAGCTTCAGGTTAAGGATGTTCAGCTCCTGTGTTAAGTCCACTAGGAATGCAAGGTCCATAACCCACCCTGGATCATCAGGTTCAGGAACATCCATTCTGTCATCTTCCATGAATTTCTTCACTTCTGCTCTTAAGTCAAAAAATCTCTTCAGGACACTACTAAATGATGTACTTTTACTAAAGTAAAGTACATCACCATATGTTGTAAAAAGGCCCTGAACTGGACCTGATGTAACTGACACATCTCAGGACAGCAGACATGACATGCTGCACAGTGCCTGTTGGTGTACGATGCAGTGCAGAACGACTGCTGGATCTGCATTTTCCTCTAACTGTCTTTGAACCAGCGCTCCCAGTCGGTCATAGACGGGGCTCCATCCGTGGTCATGCCCACCAGTCTGTTCGCACAGCTCCTGGAATATATCCTTGGCTGTGGTGAGGCCGTGCATTGGACACAAACTCAGCAGCTCTTCTGCTTTATCGGGGACTGTTACTGCCGACGGACAGGTGTCGGTATGTGACTGCAGACCACATTAGGCTACATTATTTTCTTACTTTTCTTTTATCTCGCCGCGTACGCATCACTTTGATTTATTTAGTCAGAGAGAGACATATATACGTATAATGTCCCGCTGGGCAGCAACTTAAAAAACTTTTTTTTGGAGGTGTTGTGAACGCAGCGCGCTGGGACGAATGTCCGCGTTTAATAGAAGGCAGCCAGCCAGGCACGGAGGAGAACTCTCCATGGCAACGCTGCTGTAACTCTCCATGGCAACGCTGCTGTGTAACGCTGCTGTCTCCATGGCATCAACGATGCTGCTGAAGCCATATCACTGATTGGTAGGTTTTCACGCACACATTGATTCATTAAAACTCGCGGGCCGCACTAACATTAAACTTCATATTCTGTAATTTCTTTACTGTAATCAAGCCCAGCTATATGGTGATGAAATCCCTTTGCCCCTCGAGAGCCATATACCCAGGCTCCGTGATTGCTGTGGGACTGTCCGGTCACCATTAGGTTCTGTTCAGCCTATCAATGCACACAACACTGTAAAGTGCCATTCATATAAAACTCGCGGGCCGCACTAACATTAAACTTTCATATTAAGGTGGGGGCCACAAAATATCGTCTAGCGGGCCGCAATTGGCCCGCGGGCCGCGAGTTTGAGACCCCTGCTCTAGAGGAACGCTGCTTCTGGTGAATTTGGTTAATGGAACCCACAAATTCAAATTTAAGCCACATTTGCCTCGACATCTCAGCCTAATAATGTATAAAATAAATAGAATATGCAGATACAGAGATGAAAATACCATATTTACAATCTGGTAGATATAGTGAGTAACCACTGTTTGCACAGGTGACTTACCTCAGGGTAGGGATGAGAACTGAAAAACTGCATGTTTACTGGCAGAGCAACTGTATGAAGTGCAAGATAGTCCACACAAGGCATGAAGGAAGGAAGCTGGATGGGTCAAACACTGGACTTTTGTCCGGGAGACCGCTGTTCATGTCCTATGTGAATATAAAAGTATAGTTGACATTTTGTTACGTTTTTCACTTGATTCTTTAGTGTCCTGACTTGTCGGTTAAATAAATGCTAACTTAATATTTTGGAATATGTTTGCTTTATTGCTGTGTGCACCAGTGCATTTTTTCTTCAACAATCATGCAGTTATTAAATGAGGGTTTAATATATTTCAGAACTACCAAAATCTAGTACCACATGCAATCGAGTACCTTGCACATTTTGCATTGTGTGGGCTGTGCTTTCTATGGAAACACAAGCGGTAAATCTAACAACAAAATAGAGTTCATATGTTGCTAAGCCACTGTAATATCCATATGTATGTGATTAGCATGCTTGTGTGTTGTACATTAAGGAATCGTTAGGCTACATAAGTGCTTCGTGAGTACATCATACCATCCTGGGTAGTGTTTATGTGGGTGTTTCTGTCTTACATTAGCGCTCCTTTATTCCCCCACAAAGATTGCGAGCAGTAATCTATTTTACATTACCCTCCTAAGATGTGAGACGCATTACTTTGGTCAACAAAGCTGACTGTAATTGACTTATGGTACAGATCAAGTTAATGGAGAAACAGCACATGCTGCAATACAATGCTCTTTTCACAGCCAAGTAATAAAGCAATAAATAGCAAACCAACACTTAATTGTCACATGCCAAGATGGCCTGATTGAAAAATAGAATTTAGTGTGGGCTGTTGCAATTTTTTCAATTCTTTTGACTTAAGTATTCACTGTTTAAAAATGTCCACAGTGTACACTAAAGAGACATGTTTATTTATATAGTGTCTATTTATGAATATAAACGCATCATACAGTAACTTCAATATGTGAAGTAATTTGATGGATCGGTGAAGCTGGCTGGATGGTGCTCATGTTTTTCATGTGTTGAATTGGTTTCCACCTTCTTCCTGGATGCTCATTGGTTACAATGTATCTGATTGCTTTGCAAGGTGCAATACCAATTACCTCAAAGTAGACCACTTTTATGTGTGTTATTTAAAAGAGATCTATACTGCATGAGATATGTGATATTGATGACGGCCCGACAGCCGGAAGAATATATTATCATATTTATTTTCTTTGTATGCCAAAAATGTTTGCCAATTTGGCCAGGTGTACAAATTCCCCATCCGTCCATTGTTAGTTGGTTGGTGACAAAAAAAAATTGTAGCACTGAAGCCTTTTGCGAACCAGTTCAAAACCTTAAATTGAAGCTGTTTTGTTTGTTTGCTTTTAGTCTGTCGATGACAAAAACATTATCAGTCTCTCTCCAGCAGCCATCAAAAACAATCAATACAGACGATCACCAAGTTCAGTATTCTCTTTGAGACACATTGCTACTTTGATTTTCACAGAACATACTGAGTCAGCTGATGAACAAACAGGTCCTCATTGTGTCAGCTCAGTCTAAAACTTGCCCATTCGTATTCAGCAGGTGCATGGAGGTCGGCAGGTAGCTCACCATTAGTTTCGACATTTACAGTGATTAAAGGGTGTAATTTTTCATCAGGGTACATCGAGTGTCAGACTAAGTCCAATTGGCAGTCTGTCTTGACCAGGACTCTATAAACGGCTGCAAGCATTGATAACAGTGGACATGACTTCAAAGAGCTGCCAAGCAAACAGGAAAAACGAAGAGTCTGCATTTCTCCCAGGGTTGAATCAGGTGTAATTGGGAATGCCTCTTTTGCATTTGTCTGTTGTAGTTGAAATTTTGCTGAATAAAGGCTGAAAATGTATCCTCTGTTTGTTAAAGGCTGCAATTTTAGTGGAAACTGTTACTTCTTACGCCACCAAAGGTCTCAAAAAGATTGATTTCAATAAGTACTGGATAATTGCTAAAACCAGTACCGCATGAGTACATATTGATTCCCAACACATTCTGAAACATTGTGTCAATAACACAGCTTGGTCAGTGCTACAAAGCTTCAACCTCTAGTTTACCCTCTAGCATCAGTTGTGTGCTTGTAAGTGAATATACAATATACACTCATTATATGCACAGCGTCTTTTCAAAATAAACTTCCCTCTTCACTGGAAGTAAAGGGGTTAGGGTTAGGAAAAGAGCTTGGTTGATGTTAACTTGACTGACTAACGGCTCACATGATAAGAAATGAGTCACATGATTACCGACACTAATGAATCACATGACAAAATGTCAACTTTACTTTTAGTGAAGCCCGGGACATGAACAGCGGTCTCCTGGACAAAAGTCCTGTGATTGTTTGCCCTGTGCGGACTATCTACTGACTATAATGCCGCCGATGGGTGCCCTGCATACACACGCTTAACATGCGTTGGTGTCAGGTGCCGAGGAGCACTGAGAACGGGTTGTCATTCCTTAAAGTGCATATTTCAGATTCGAGGAGGATAAAACTTAATGATCCTGCTTCATGAGACAGGCCCCAGGTCCAAACTGTAAATAGAAAAAGCAATTAATTTGATAAAGATGAATTATTTATGATTAATTACATTTCAAAATATCGTATATGACAGCGGATGAAGGTAAATGTGCTTTCATATTTGAATTTCATGGAAACTCACTTCCTAAACTGCCTGATTTGATATAGAATTTTGTTCAGAGCCTGTGTGGTGACTCAAAGTTACCTCAAAGTATAATAATCACCGGTCCCTCGGTGTGTAAGGACTTTGCATCATCTCCATTTATCTTTCCGAAATTACAAAATAAAAAATGAGGCTAGTGATGTTCAACTGTTAACCCATCCAACAAAAATACCAAAACCCAACAGTGAACACAAATGTCCTGTGTAGCCAAAGCCTAGCTTATTCCTCTGTGACATAGAGCTCCATTATCATTCAAAACATTGAGAGGCTGACTAACTCAGTGTTGGTATTTTTCTTTTTATGGGATGTGTTGACAATAAGAACACCCAGATTGCCAGCCTCATGTTTTAAGAAAGACAGATGGAGACTGAAAACAAGAAGCCTCAGTGAACTTGAGACTGATTCTAGGCATCACACTCAATGTTTCACACTTTAATGAGTAAAACTGCACAATTAAACTTATTTTTTAAGCTATAAACTAACTGACATGACTGTACTTCCATGAAACACATCAATGCTGGTGTTAAAATTGACATTACATATGAGCGTCGAAGTATGTATATCATTTTGAATTTCTCTCTTTCTCTTTCTCTCTTCCAGCTAAATGTTTCATCAGGTACTGTCCAGCTGCAGTTTAACTTGTGGAGATTCAAGGTGTCGCCTACTTATACAGAACATTTTTTTTTTGACTGCATATTAACATCATGCCAGCAACATCCCCACAGTTTCTATGTCTATATCTGTGGATTATGCCGGACATAAAACAAGTAAAAATGTATTTTTAACACAACAATTGCTGTTTCCCTTTCAAAATAAAAGCCCTCTGGCGTCTCTCTGTGGACAGAATACCTTCATTTGTTAACACAAGGCTTTAACTAATATTTGCAGGACAGCATTTTAATTGTGGTTTATAATTATTTACAAATGAGCACACGGTTCTTATTCTTAAATACAGATGATATTTATAATGTGTGATTCAGGCGTCACTGTTTATTTCAGCTGTTTGTTGCTCAGCAGGTACAGTGAAGATGCGGGGCAGACTGCTGAGCCTCTTAAGTAGAGAGTATCATGACTTAGTAAAGTTAGGTTTGGTCACAAAATTCTGACCCTGAGACGAAGCAGATAAAGAAAAATGATATCAAAAGTCAAGAAACCAGGCAGGCAAAACAAAGATGTGCAGACTTTCCCAGCTGGGAATTTGGCAAACTTGGCTGGCTAGAATGCTTCTTATGTGACAGGTACAAACCTGTTTAAAGCCACAGTTACTTCAACCTCTGACTAAGACATGTTTCAAAGCAGACAGCTCATCTAGATAAGTGACAGTTATCATGGTGAGAATCTGACAGCCAAGTAGCAGGTTGAAACAACAGCATAATGTTTTCTTCACATTACTTCCACTACAAAAGACTTCAATCTCCAACACACATACATCCACGAATGCGGCCTCAAACAGCCGACTAGGCGTTCATCAGTCTTATAACCATAGAAGATTTAAGGCTTAAAACAATCACTGAAAATCAGTTGAGCCCTGCAGATACTTTCAGTCTTACAGCAGAGAGCTTTTGGAGTGTGTTGGATGATGACATGACTTGCCTTTTAAAACTCTCACATTGTGAGCTATTCAAACATGCTGTTAAAGATATAGAATAACCCTATTTCTCATCAAGTTGCAGATTTATAATAACCCTATTTCTCATCAAGTTTAATGAGGAAAGGGACTTTGGTTTACTACAAATTTGATAATTGAGAAATGGAGCAAACAACAACAACAATTGTACAAGTCCTTTGTCCACGCCTACCGTAACAACACATTTTCTGATATGACTAATGATTTGGTCGATGGGAATTCCTTGATGTTCACATTCCTCTCTCTGTACATGAGAAAGCACCAATGTCAGAGTGTGAAACTAAAATTAGACCATGGTGTGAAACTGCAACTAGCAACTGTTGAGTTGTAACACATCACAGCAGCATCTAGAGAGTAGACTTTCATTAGACCAAATGAAAAAAGGGGTGATAAAAACAAGCAGAAGACCCAGCTCTGTTTGGTGTGTGCTAGGGTTGAGTTATTTTTCCCAAACTACTTGTGACCACGGATTCAGCCAGTCTTGCTCCCTTTCTCTACACACTCCTCAAAAGTCATTTTATTTAAACTTCCCAACTACATGGCTAGAATTAGCTAACTAGCTGCCTTTAAACCAGTTACCTTCAAGAAACCTGCCAGGACGTATGATGGTTCTATTTTTAATTTAGAGGACAAATCCAGTTATCACACACAAGAGATGAGGTTTATAATAATAATAATAATATGTTTAATTATATAGATTATTCAGCAGACGTTACAAAATGCTTCAAAACAAAAGAAAATAAAGTGAGTAAAAGACTAAACAAGCTAAAAGAATACAAGACAGTAAACAGGAGAAAAGTCTAAATAAGTGGGTCTTGATCTGCTTTTTAAAAGATCCACAGAGCTTAAGTCCAATGGGAGAGAGCTCCAAAGTTTAGCAGCTACAACCTCAAAAGCACAGTCTCCTTTTGTATTGAACCTAGAGTGAGGAACAAGCAACAAACGCTGATCAGAGGACCTCTGAGATATGCTGCTGATGCAGTGCAGCAGCTCTTTAATGTAAATGCCTGACTAGCAAGTTTGTATTTCTTTCCATATTGAATGTGTATTTATGGTTACAAAAAAGTATTTTGATCAGTGTGACCAGAGTCGTTTAGGCTCATTACTGGACTCACGCCTACTCTGTTGGAATATAATAACTATAGTAAATGGCATAATGATATTCTGTGAAGCTCGATAAAAAGAATAGAATGCATTCTGAAGACTAACAATGCAGTCAAAGCCACAACAAAGCCAACAATGGATCCTGCAGTGAGGAAACAGCGGTGGTCTTCCCCCATTAAACTTGGCAGAGATAAAGGGGACATAGCATGCACATTTTCAGGTTAATACTTTCTACTAGAATATTTTGATATGCTTTAATGTTCAACAAAATTATATTATTTCTTATACTGTCTGTCTGAATATATCCATGTTCAGCCACTGTCTAAAAACACTCTGTTTTAGCGCCTGTCTCTTTAAGCCCTCCTCCCGAAAAAAGCCCAGTCTATTCTAATTGCCTTGTTAGAAAAATATGGTATGAAGGTAGTTCTCAAGGTCTTTTCAAAGGGGAGTCATCAACCAAAGGTAAACATAAAATCTTATTATTATTTATTCAAGAAACATTACAGTAGCTTACATTTTCTGAAATGTTAGGGTTATTGGTATTTAAATGCCTCTTGAGGTTTGCTGTGCTAAGATTTTTGTATATGTTCAAGTTGTATATACTTAAACAATAAAGTGTTGCATATTCTAGCCTATGTTCCTACAATAATAATACATTTTGTTTACATACACTACATTTTTAGTTGACATATTAAGAGTACTTCTTTAGGTTGTTGAAAAAAGGTTACCAACTAATATCATATTTTCATTTACAAAATAAAAACTGCAGCAGACCATTGTGAGTCTTGGATGGCTAGTTTGTTCCCCAATTGGTTTGCCTTTCTGTTTCAGCCCTACAGTTTCCCACTGAGTTAGTTATTCTGTCTCTCAGTCACCTTATGTTAAAATGTTTGCCTCGGTATCAGTTTGCCCTTTTGTCAGCACTCTCATCTATCATATAGATCATAGACTGGAGCCTCACATCAACTTACCTTGCACGGCAGCTGGATTTTTGCGAAATTACGTGATCATGCGAGAACCACAGGATCAGAGATAACACGAAACTCTATCGTGTCCGGACAACTGGTGGCAGGACCAATCAGATTCCTGTGAGGAGCTATACTCAGCTGAAGCTACACAGAGAGGCGACTGTTCGTTCAATCTAAATAAAAATGGCCGCTCACGATAAGGTTGGCGTAGATACTGCAATAGCATCAGTTATATCAGAACTGGAGAGTATTTCCTCATAGAAAGAAGAGCCAATAATGGCACTGAAAGGTTTTATCAATGAAAAGATGTTTTCACTCTTCTCCCGACAGGCTTTGGTGAGAGCTTTCTTAACAGATGGTTCATCCACTTCCTTGCCAAGTGTTTTTTGAAAGTGCCTGCCCTTTTCTGAACAGTTTCAAATGACAGCTTCTCTCGAATGGTTCTGTGTAAACAAATAATCAGGCGCATCCGGTTACACATAAAAAGTGTCCACTGCAGTACATGCTTTATGGTTTCGCTGTAATTGTCTTAAGGGTATGTGAAGTACTTTCTCTCATCATTAGCATTAGGCTTGGATTGGTCATGGTTAAAGTCAAATGTCGAGGGAATGTGTGTGGCCCCTATTGCATGTGTTTTAATGTGGTTACGGATGTGGTTGTATGTAGAGGAGGGGCTGGTCTCTACCTTGATGAATAAATTATAGGGGCACTTAGAGGTGTGACATTGGCTAGAGGTGAAAGCAATACAGCTTCCTGTTCATCTCTGACCAAGAAGGTACACACTCTGCATCTGTCGGACAGAAGATGAAATACAGTATTTAGTCAAACTCAACTGCAGCTTGTGTTTACATTTTTTCATTAAGTCAGGCCAGTTGTATATAGCTCCTCAAGTGAACACTAATTCAATTCCATGTCTTCGCCTTGACTTTAATAAACGAAGAATGAGTTGTTTTTTCTCAATTTTATTTTTTCAGGGTAAAGTTTTACTAAAATAAGCCTCTCCTTTTCAGGAACGCCCTGATCACATTCACACATTACACATTCACATCAGGAAGCTGCCCTGTACAACCACAGTCTGATCTGCTGGCCACTGATCAGCCCCACTTGAGCGTTTGGGGTTAAGGGCCTTGCTCAAGGGCACCTCATTGACATTTAGCGACTTCCTGAACCCTGCATAATTTTATTCTGCTCCAAATCTTGATCTCATGACATCGTGGCACTATTTTAAATAGATTTATTCATCTACAAAATATTGCCTTGAGCAGAGGTAGAGATGCTGCAAGCTGATTGTGTTTGAAGACGTCTTGTTGGGTTCCCCAGGGGTCAATTTTATACTCACTTCTTTTTAACATCTGTAGATAATGAATGTTACCCTGGAGCATGTTGTTAACAATCCTCAAAAGACTTACAATTTAACAAACGCTAATCAGATGAAGCAGATCTCATCCTTAAATGTGCAATATAGTGAATTCAGCACTCCACCATGGAATACGTTTTAATAAAGATTGATCTGTGCTGCTCCCTTTGGCTTTTGTGTGTTCGCTGCAGTGGTTTTTTACTGATTCAACGGCTTTATCAAACTTTACAATATTTTAATGTAGTGAATAGAAGGCCTCTGCCTTTTCTCCCTGAAATTAGTTAACATGAGAATTTCAAAGATGGTTTCCTGGGGAAAGGTGAACCACTTGGGAAGGTGGCAGAGAGCTCTTGAGAAATTGAAAAAGCAGCAGTGCTTCTACCAGGGGAAAGTTTTGCCTCAACCTTCTCGAAAGATAAAGACAAGACTTGCAATGTAGAGCAACAAAACCTTTTGGGAAGCTAAGAGTCAACAACATTTTGCATGTCAGTTTTTAAAATCCAGTCGGGCCATTTATGAGATGCATGACTTTCTTTGACTAGGCAATGGAGTGCAGTATGTGACATTGGTATGGTTAAGCACATACCAAAGTGTGGGTTGTGAACCATGTTATATTTACTGTGGTTTTAAACCATTCAACGGGGGTTAAAAAAAACATAATGCTACCAAGATTATATATATCAACGTAATAAGGAATGGCTTGCATTCAATGTCTCTGCAAAACATTCACAGTTTTTATATTACAATTCTTATTAAAATATCTGCTTCTGTCAAAACCTGATTATGATTAAAATTAGGTAGGGATCATGGTCTTTGTTTAATATTTAAAACTGGATGAGCTGGATTAAGCCCTGAATGAACACAAGAAACTAAACAAAGTTCAAGAACAGTTTGCATTAGAAGGGATTTTCAAACATGATGAAAGTGAACGCAAAGACTTTGAGTAGTAGACAACAGCAAATACTGTGCTTGTGAAGATGATAAACCAAACACGCCAGATGCCAGATAAAAAGACAGTTTGTACCGCAACATCAATAGTGGTCAATTTTCTAATTTGAAACCAAGAAATGTTTCAGGAAAAAAGTTTGTCAGAATAAAATGCAGGTGAGAGACCATGACTATCCCATTGGAATTATCCAGGAACACACAACATACTTAGGATCTGTTTTAAGACTTTTTTCGGCAAAAATATGAATGTATTGGAAGAAAGAGTGTAGAGTTATAATGCTAGCGGGGCACCAAAAGACATAATTTACCGAACGATGGTGCCCAATGAGTGAAAGGGCAGATACACGGAGCTCCTGGATGGCAGTGAAAGGCAGCGATCCAAACAAGGATACGGCACATGAAGAAAAAGTTTCAAGAATACAAAAGGAGATCTTGATGTCCGTGGAAAGAGGCCACAAAAATACTGATATGAGTAAGATTGCAGTGAATAAGACAGTGGAGATATGAGCAGTGAGAAATTATGTATGAACGAGCCACTTAGTAATGGGTAATATCAGCTAGATATTAGATTAATGAGACTGCGATATTTAGATCTTGACCCACTAAACTCAATGACTTAATTCATTTGAATTCATTTGAATTCATTACATCCTAACTTAGTGAGGCTGATTTATTCATGTTCGACATGTCTAGGCTGAGGGGAACTCTGTTTATAGGGTATAGTTCGGGGGTTCATGCAAACCCCTATTTAATTTCATGGGAACAGTAACAGACACCATTTCTCTGGAAATTATAACGGTCACTTAAGATGGACAATTTTTTGGAATATGATAAGTGCAGACGTATTAAATCACAATTCCTTGTAGTTAAAAATACCTCTGAATGTCAGAAAAAGACGGGAGGCTAAATATGGGAATATAATATCAGGGGGAATATATAGATGAAATGGAGAAGTTGACCCAACCATCATTAAGGATGCCTTGAAGGTGGTCATTTAGGAACGCTAATTATTGTAAAACCACATTATTATATGAAATTAGGTGGATGAAGAAAAAAGGATTGTTTCTTTAATCAACTGGAATTATCATTATTTGCTACCCCCCAACATGCTATACTAATAGCAGACTATACAAGACAAATAAAGCAATAAATGCATTTAAAATGATACATTTTCAGGGATTGATGGCCACTGTGGAGACGTTTAAGGAGAAGTTGGTGCCATTACTCCAGACTTCTTTTATTGGAACATAGAACCATAGAATAGGAGTAGAGCCGCCATTGAACTGTTTTCCGAGGTCATTTGACCAGCACAAAAGAAAATGAGTATTGCTTTTACCTACGGTGAAAACAGATGGCTGGCTGGTTAGCTGGTAGTTCTCCAGAGCGATAGAGAGTGAAGTGGCAGGAATGTTTGAACCAGCTTTCTGTTAGGCTATTTGCTTTAAGTGTATTATTAAAGCATAGTAAAATTAGAAACTAATTAACTTGTTAGCTGTCCTCTAGTAATTCTTATATGCTTTAATGGTACACAGTTTACAAAAAAAATTGCCGAGCAATGTCATCCATCTAGCCATGTGCTTTCCTACTCTGTGTTAAGAGCGTGTGGATGGAACACTAAGCTTATAAATTGTACTTATTTACTCCAACTCTGTAGGCTTTGTCACATTACTAATCCACTGCTGGTTTCCGTGATGTGCACTAGGTCAGTTTAGTTTAGATAGAAGTTAGTTGACTACAACAGTCACAATGTCAATGGTTCACATACAAATGGCCACTGACCATCTTGTTACATTGATTTGAGTGGGCAGCAAAAAAAAAAAGAATAACAGCTTTGTGTATTTTGGAAGAAAAAGAAGGAGAGCTGGAGAGTTTCCAAAATCTGAGAAAAAAATGTGATCTGGGGACACATGAATTCTACAGCTCAACTAATCAAATCATAATCAAAGATTACAAGGGAAGAAACTAAATAATAACATGTGCCTTGTGTCAGTGATTGAACCCTGATGATAAGCGCTCAACTAAATATATAAAATATAATATATATTAGAATCGTGCAAGATACAGCATTCATCTACCAATGCATATAAATGGAAGGAAATCTCCTGGAAAAATATCAGATTTTTCAGAAAGGTTGAAAAATGTGGATCATTTGATGTAGATCACTTACTTGTTCTAAGAAAATGTCAAGAAATAATTATGTTTTGGGGAATGCTATGTAAAGTGCTACATCCAATAGTAGGGTATAATTGTTTGCTTCTTTATCTCGGCAATGTCTCTAAAGCAAGTGTAATTGGAAGTGACAGATAATTGGGTAAAATACTCTTAGTAGCAAGTAAAAAAAGCTATTACAGGGAACTGGGGGAAGCTAGTGAGACTGACAAAAGACCAATGGCTAATACCTGTTGAAGAAATCTCCTTAATGGCTAGACTGACTCATCTCAAGACTAAAAGAAACACAAATGGAAGAAAATTGAACATTATAAAAGATTCAAAATGGCGACAGCGGATATGAGCTGCAAGTAAATCCATCAACAGGACTGTATAAATGATTGAAAGAATGCAAATGAATTTCCACAAACCAGGTTTTGTTTTTTGTTAATGTCATGTTATGTTATGGAAAATCTTTTGCCAATACCAACAACAAACATTGACCTGGAAAACCTAGATTTTTCACTAACCTTAGCTGACCTTGAAAGTAGAACAACAAGACTGAACAACAAGACATTGAATGCAGGAAATAAACCCTGATCTCTAGTGACAGAATCCTGTGCTTTGTGCACACAACCATCCGCCTCGTCCTCCTATCTGCTACTTCTGAGCGGTATAAAACCTAATTCCAGGATGGAATTACGTCTCCTCCTAAACGCATCTGGCAAAGCATTTTAGAAGTATGTAGTTGTATTTGGCAAGAGACAGGATTTTTCCAGCCTATACAGCTTTTTGAAGATGATCTCAGCAGCTGCCTTGCTGTGTGTGCTGTCACCTGCCTGTCATCCTTGAGGGAGCCGGCGGCTGGCACTTCCACCCGTGTGGGCATGATGGCTTACAGTTGCTATGACATTGAGACAATATCTGTGTGTGCACATTTGCACGCTTGTGAACATTAGTGCATGTGTGAATCCTCCCTCACTATCTCCTTCGCCACTTTTTTGTTTGTCCTATCAAACATTCAAGTCAACCACTTTAAATTTGGGTGAAATCTAAATAAATATCAATTATTCACATGCCCACATACAACAAACCCACGCTACATGAAAAATCTTAAAAACTGGATAGTACAATGCATTTAATGTATTATTCCAACTTCTGCCTGGTGTCATTTCAAATCCGTGACAAGCAGCAATGTAACACCTGCAGATGACACTTTTTAAGCATATTTCCAGGAGAATGGGTGTTGCAAGCCAGCAGCACATTCCCTCCTCTGACCTCCTATCTTGCAGCAGAATCCAAAACCCTCTGGCCACATTACCATGCACAGCAACTGATTGGCAGGAAGCCAAGGCACATTGAAAATGTGTTGGTCTTAGCAAATTGCCTGGAGTGAGGCTGCGTGGCAATAACTCTTCAACATCTCCTCAGTACCATCTCTGATTCTTGTCTATTCCTGCTCCTAGGCTCTCCAGCAGCCTCTCCTCTCTCACAAAATAACTTGCCATTGATATGTGGGTGTTTTGTTTTTGGCAAACATTGGGTGTGAATTTGAATAAGTAAAACTTTTTGCAATAAGCCTGAAATAAGCACTGTTATGTATTTGTTGCAATGCTTCAAAGATAAACTCTACCCAGGACTTAATTTGTTTATATGTGTAATGTACGTGATGTCATTTGACACTCACTTTGATAGCAGATGTTTTACATTTCCCACTTTCCACTTCCAAGTACTCATACATTTTCATAAAAGTAGAAATACTCTGTTACAAGTAACAGTTCTGCATCAAAATCTTACTTGAGTAAAAGTACAAAAGTATGAGCATAAAAATATACTTAAAGTACCAAAAGTAAACGTAAATCATTATGCAGTTTGGCCAATTTCAGAATAAAATATATTATAATTCTGGATTAAAGTTATTGATGTCTCACTTTGGCCCTTAACCAATCCAATGAATTTAAATTGGTTGACATTAGAAAAAAGGGTAAGGCAGTTGTAATTCAGACTTACACATAACATCCTGCAATGTAATGGGCCAAGTATATTAACTAGAGGCAGGGTCACAAACATTGTGCCATGTAGACTAAAGAAATGTTCTAAGCAAAATACTTCTCTGTACATGGTAGGGGTAGAATGGAATAGACTTAGAAATAAAGTCAAGTCAGTCCTTTGTTTATTCATGCATGTGGAAAATTGTAATTTTACCAAATTGAGATAATGACATAAAATGTATGCTGGTTTATGTATGTATTCACGGTACATAAAATGGAAATACTCAAGTAAAGTACAATACCTCATTATTTTAGCGTAGTACAGTACTGAGTCAATAAACTGTCCACCACTGCCTCTTATAGGATTGTCTCTAGTGTACTTGTGTTATTCATCTGAATTGGTTAAACAGGATTTTTCTGTTTTCAGTAATTACAGATCCTCTACCTTTGTTCTGAAAGAGATCAGACCATGAAATGTGCCAAGTGTGGTGAACAGTTCACGGCCTCAATCGACTTAACCATTTCAAAGATGTGGAAGCAATGTCCCACCACAAAATGACAGGAAATTCGTCCCCAGCAGATTGACTGCATCTTCACTGAGCCGGTCAAAGTTTCACAACTTGTCTATTTAAAAACCTAAGCAAAACCACAATCTCATTTAAAAGATGTGATCTGAAACCATCTTTGGTGGTTTACACTTGGTGGTTTACACTTGTCAAGGCTTAAGACACCCGAATTTCACCCGAACACCCGAATTTCCCCCATGGGGATCAATAAAGGAATATAATAATAATAAAGAGTTAATAACCAGCCATCCTGTTCCCAATCCGATCCCTGACTGCATGCTTGTTCTGTGCATTTACCCAATGATGTGTGTGTGTGGAGGGGCCTGTTTAACCAGTCATGTGGGGACATCTGTTGACACTGTCACATTGTGGGTACTTGCCTTCTTCATAGGGACAAAATGATCGTCACCATTACATAAATCATTATAATTAGGGTGATAAGTTGGTTTGAGGTTAAGGTAAAGTTGGTTTAATTTAAGGTTAGGCTAATAATTAGGATTGGGCTTGTAGCAGTTATGATTAGGGTAAAGGTAAGTCTCCAGGAAAGTTAATGTACGTCAATATAATGTCCTCAAAAGTAAAAGAAAACACGACTGTGTGTGTGTGTGTGTGTGTGTGTGTGTGTGTGTGTGTGTGTGTGTGTGTGTGTGTGTGTGTGTGTGTGTGTGTGTGTGTGTGTGTGTGTGTGTGTGTGTGTGTGTGTGTGTTTGTATGTAAGCTGTAGGGTGAGCGGATGGACGGTTCTCTCATCAGCATGCGGGTACAGAGTAGACAGACATAGGGTGAATGCATTTGCTGGATATTATTCCTTTCATTTCAGACAATGTGATATACATTATAATTGTAACATTAGAACTGATTCACAGCAGGACACATCGATACCATTTGCTTTAAATATATTCACTAAGGTAAAGATGATATAGTTTGTTTAACAAGTGTGTGCACAGTTTACAAGCTTATGCTAAATTCATAGCATTTCTCAATGTTGCTGCTCTTAGGGTATAATTGTTTTTATTTCTGACTTTGTGATACCAAATTCATCTGAAACATTTTGAACAATGAACATTGTCTGATTATGAATATGGAATAAATGCATTTTCTTGTAGTTGATGCATTGTTGATAGTGTTGTTAATTATTGCTGCTGCATCGTAGCTGTGTGGTGCTGAAGTTTTTTTTACTTGGCCTTGGACTTGTATTAGGCCTATAGCTATTTTGTTGAATATTCTTTGACTAAATCAATTTAAGAACTACATTTATATTGCACGTGCTGGGTTCCATATCAGCTTTTATTGAAAACTTCCTCATAAAGAAATTCTAAAGTCATGAAAATAAACAATTTTCTTGGCACCTTAACGTATTGGTAAAGCCCCCAACTTAGCACAGGGCGAGAATAAATCCTGACAGCGGTCATGGGTAACAGAGCTCAAAGATGATTACTTTGAGCTGTCTGAACATTTTTAAAGCTTAGAACTGCCCTAAGGACCAGCTAGGTGCATTACGCCGTCTTGATGAGGGCCAGCAGGACTCTGCTGGCCCTCATCAAGAATTACTTTAGATGTGTTTTTCTTTTCAGTGTGCAGAGACGACCAGAGGTTACCAGCAGGTGCAGTGGATTTTAGTTCATGAGGAGAAATACTACTGTGAATAGTTGTTGTTTACTGTTCCTCTGTGGGAGCATTCTTAAGTCCCCCCCTTCATGCTGCTACAATTTTGACAATTGTTTTGTAAATATGTCTTTTGCGTGTTCTTCAGCTTTGGGGAAATTCAATACTCAATTTCTAGAGTACTACTTTAACAAATTACCTTCCTTGGTTGTGAGCACCAGGCAGCATATGCTCAGTTATTGTTCAATATGCAGGCTATTTATGTAGTAGGCTTTAAATGACAACAATTTATACACAGTAAATACATCAAACAAATATATATCAGTATTAGTATTATATGACTTGATTCAAAATTGTCTGCAAATAGAAATTTGTATAAAAACTTGATGAGTTTAGAACTTGATTATGTTGGGTGGATTGATAAATGAACACACAAGTGTTCTAGTCGTTAAGTTTAGAGAGTCTTTGTTTTTATGTGTGTTTCAGTGTCTGTGATGCAGAGTCCTGACATCCAGTACACTTCAAGTGTATTTCTGTTTCATTCAGTTGCATTATTGGAGTTTTATTTCACCTCTTCTGCTTATTGTTTGCATTCTAGAAAACACTAACAATGCCCTCCAGGGTTGGGTAGCTAATCAACTTTCTAACTTTAGCCTTAATGGTAGGTATCATAAATATGTATGAAGTGATGCTTCACATTCCTAATCAAATCAGTGTGAACAACAGAAAGCATTGGATGGGGTGGTGCATAATGCATTTGCACTTTTAGACAAAGGCTTCACTTGAATCAAATATTCATTGGAAGTATAAGTAGTCTTAAACTGAAATAGAGTGCCCTTTGGTAAACACGTAGAATAAAGATTAAGGTTTGAATTATTCAAAACTGCTATTCTTTCAACTTTTGGCTCCAAAGTGATATGTGTATCTTTTTTATTACTTCAAAATCCCTTCTTCTGAAACGAAATCAGACTAGATCAGAAATGGGCCAACACAGTCAACTGCAACAGTGCAGTTGGTTCATGTCAAATGACAGGCCTTCCACCTGGAAATCAGCGTGTGTGAAAATGGCCTTGATGCAATGTCGTTCAAAATGAAATGAATGACGCAATGTAATGGTGACATTTAGAGAGCCTAGAAAGCTCTGTTTTGAATATCATTTTTTTTTCTAGCAGCTGCTAATGGAATAAAGCGGGTGAGAATAAACAGGTTAATATAAAAGGCACACAAACACCTACTGACAAAAGTCAATGCACATGCACTCTGGCATTTGCACGTCCCCAAGCACAACTACAATCACACACATACACACTCACTGCCAGACCTTTGTCACCCTCACACTTTGGCAGAAACATCTGCACCTCATGAGACATTTGGATGTGATGCGATTGATACAGGATTATTCGCTACATTTGCTGGGAAGCGGCAGGTGTTTATGCCCTCCCGGTAAGCAGATGCTGTTTGCTCAGTCTTAGCTAATGTTGTGTCAACATTTTTTTTAAAGGTCACATCTCACATTCGAAATTGTTGAGCGAAGTCTAAACCATTCATGTGTTGCAAGGAGCAATATGGAGATTATTTGATTTTTTTTTTTTTTTTTTCAGAAAAAGTTTTTTTTACTATAAATACATGATACATTATAGGCTAAAGAATTAACAGCTTTGATCGGGCCTCATCTGGAATGATTTGTTGTTTGTCGAGTGGGTATCGTAGTAAAAAAATCCGATCCAAGTACCAATTCCAGTACCCTTAAAATGAAAGAGATGCTAATAGAGTACTTGATTCAATACCCATTATGTGAATGGAGGCTGAGTGTGTCCCGATGGCTAGCTAATCACGGCCGTTCTGCACTGCGCTCAAACAGTAGTTACCACAGTGAACGAAATTGGACTTGTCCAAAAACCTAATCAGATGCCCAAATGACAAAATGGTCCTGAATGTGTAATACATGATCAACTAAACTAAAAAATGATCTTTACATATCAACAGTGTACAGTGATTGGTACGTCATTTTGGGTATTCACGAATGGGTGTGCCAATCTACATACAAACCAGAGGGAGGGCAGGAGGTTACAAAAAATTGCCCCAAAGACATTATTTTACACAGGAAGCTTTAATTAAAGCAAATAATGATTGAAATACTGGAGTGAGTGAAGTGTAAACTGTATTTTGTTACCACCTGCTGATAAGACACCCAGGAACTCAGAGTCTTGTCTAGTTAACCACGATGTGGGAGATGAGAGAGAAATCAACTGAACTGAACATTCTGATAAAACAGACACATCTAAGCTTATTTTGAGCAGTTTTATTTTTACATGTAGCTTTGTATGGCCCAGTGGCAGCAGGGACACACATATAGACACAGCAGTGCATTATATAGCCAGATTTATGTATTCACAAAACCGTCACCTTTTTCATCCTACTAGACTTTAAAGGCCTGGCGAGTAAACTATTTATATACCACTAACATTAGGGAACCTAAAATCCAAATCATTAAGAATGCCTTATTTGAAAGTGGTACTGTCATTTCGAGGGAAAAAAATATAACGCTGTGCCTGAAATTTAAAGTGAGCCCAATTCAACTGTCAACTCCATCCTGCAGGATCCTACTTACTTGTTTTCTGTCAGTTGTCAACACACTTTAGACTTTTAGACATGACTGAGGAAAAAAAGGAAAAAACATGCCAGTCATTGTTGCAACATGCCAACAGGTCTCTCTCTCTCATCAGCAGACTCTGACACAAGCAAAGCCCTGGGTAGTTGGGTTTCTGCCAAGATTGCAACATGAGTGTCATTTTTACAATGCGGCTTGACATCACAGTCCCACCGCAACACTGCAATTTGTGTGATAAAGGGAAAAGGGCACACGAACAATAAGGACCCTGCTCTGCTAGTTCAAATCAGATGGAAAGTTTGTTAAATTTAGTTTAAACACCCTGGGAAGGTGGCCGGTTGCTTTCCGTCCCTTGTAATGAAGTCGAGGAACAATTTCAGCCAAATGGAGGACAATTTTGGTCAGGCTAATTTTTTTTTTCTGCTTCCTGCTGAGTCACAGAAACAATCTTTCTGGGTACAATCATACAACGGCTGCTCTGCTGGACCCTTGTGAACAGAAGATGGAAGAGCAGGGGATGGTCAAGGAGAGATAGAGGTGTATATGTTGAAAAAAACATAAGGAGCAAATATCCAGCCCTATCTACAGCCAAGGTTTTCTAGAAAAACATTCCCGATTGGTGAAAATTAAAAACTAATAGTATATGGCAAGATAATTAGTTTTCATTAATCTCAGCTAGTAGGCATATTTAAATGTTGAACAGAAGAGGTTTGAGAATGGAGCCTTGGGGACCTCCACCCCATTTGTGTTCAATCAGATATTTATTTAGCAATTAATGCAAAGATCCAAACAAGTTTAGCAATATGCCAGAAAGTCCCACCAAGTTTTCCAGTCTTTCTAGTAATATGTTGAGGCTAAGCACGTTGAATGGGGCACTGAGATCCAATAATACTGAGACTGTCTGTATTTAAGTAGATCTCTTTTAAGACCCTAGTAAGAGTAGTCTCAGAACTGGCGTGTGGTTGAAAACTGGAAAACATGTATTGTAGGTCTGTGGGTGGACGCAAACCCTGAAAAACATGAAAGTCAGACACACAACATGCCAAATTCACATTATTGCTTCTTGTTTTGTGTATTGCAATAAAAAGGTAAAGAATGTCTGTCTAAAGATTGCAGTTAAGCTTTACATGCAGCATCACCTTCCAGCTTATTGGTCATAAGAGTCTTTTCTGAAAAAGGCAGAGTCCAGATCAATTTTAATGACGACTTTTATTAGGTCAGACCTACTCTTGGTCATAAAGGTTTCCTTAACTTATTCCGAACTTTCTTTTTTAATTGCCTTCTAAATAATATATCCGAACTGACAAAAATAATAAAAGCATTTGAGTCAATTGCTATAAGGAAGCTGTAGCTGCAGAAAACACCACTGCATTAAGAATAGCCTTCATGTACCAGTTTCAGCTTTAGCCGCTGGGCATGAACACTGTGTATCGACATAACTTCAGAACAGATAAGCAACTACTACTTTTCACTGTATTTCTTTATTAGCATTCTATGTGCATGCTGTTTGTTGCCTCTCCCATCAATATGTGGTGTCGGTAACATGCGTGGCACAGATCCAATTCTGTATAGCAGCAAAGCTGGCTGAGAAAACGGAATATTGACTCTATAATTTACATCAGGGAGTTTTGTGCCAACCATGATTGCATGCTAAACACCGATAAATAAATAAAGATGTCAGCAAACAAATACAATACACGACCAGCTAGACTGACAGCCCAGTCATGGCAGATAGTCTAAGGGGATATAACTGAAACACATGCTGTGTGCTGTGTGTCTGTTTATAATCTTCTATTGGCAGCTGTCAGAACAATCATCTGACCTGATTTAATTCTTATTTGATGCATTTGGCGCACTTGAAAGCCAGATGAAAGTCCTTGTGCCTTTTTTTTTTCGGTAGATTTGCAGAAATGCAATTTCATCTACAATGGCATAACAGTATGAGAAACAACAGATCTCAACTGCAAGATGATGATGGTGTAATTGGAATGAGTGGACTGTACTCACAGAAAAGGGCTTGATTGGCATACCAGGGATTGCATCTTGACAAGTCTGTGAACGTCGCTCCCCACCACATACTGGCATTTTCCATTTATAGAGTAAATAAATGCCACTCAAACTCACCATATATGACACTGTGACCAGTTATGGCTTTAAATGTTGAACATTGAAAAGAAAGAGGTAGCATAGCTCAAGTTAATATATTTAGCAGCCCAGCGGCTCAAAGTGAGAGCAACAATTGTCTGCATCAAGCATATTAGCCGTCCTCTTTACTTTTTTATTGTTAGCTGCAATCACACCTACTATGATGACAGTTTACATTTAGCCAACTGGGGACCTGAGTTTAAATGAGTCTGCCAATTCCAGTGTATGATATGTATTGCAGGGAGTATAAAGTTGTGTTCAGAACATTTGCTCAAATAAGGCCAGTGGAGTGTTATTGGGATGATTTTGCACCTCACAAATATTTGCCCGTGACAGCCAACGGTACTACTACCGCCGGGGAAGGCAGCCAATGCTAAAGTTACTTCTAACTTTCTTAGTAAAGTACAACTGATAGCTGGAATACAGTAACAAATAGATATTTTCAGAACTTACCATGTTGTACTATGATTTTGCTTACTTTTATTCAAGTTCAGTTTTAGAGATACAGGTGCCCACAGAGTTTTGAATTATTGGTGACGTCAGGAGAATCACAACGCCTTTGCAACACAGCGGCTTGGAGGACAGTCAGAGTATTCCCGTAGTCAATTCTGGACCAAAGTGGTGGACTGACTCTTGCCACAAACAGGGATAATAAAAGAAAGGAACAAATCTAATGGCAAGCAGACACTGCACAGATTAAACCTGATTAATTGCCCGAACAATCATCAACAATGGATTGGGCATGACAGAAAATTTGAGTCAGCTGTCCTGCCTTTTAAGCAGTTCAGTGATCCAATTTCCCACATGACTGCTGTCAAAATATCTATTATAAACTGTAGTGAGCTTGTTTATTATTAGAGTAGTATTTGACATGCTGTGGCTAATACAGTCTTTCCTACTAATACTGCTATGCTGCAAAACAGACCAGATTGTCCACATGATTGCAGCAAACTCAGCCAATAATGTCCAAGTCCATATTTTTCCTTTTCTTGTGCTCTTTCTTTTGCTCTTTCTTTTTTTATCACTTTAATTGGATTTTAACTAAACTGTGTTTACAATCACCACCCATGTCCAGAACAGTTAATCAAACCATACATTGTGAGCACAGAAGTCGCACATTTTGGCCGTGAAGAACAGCTGATGGAATCTTAATTGAGTGAGTTACCTCAACTTTCAAAAATAACAAAACTGTAAAGTGTCTGAAAAGCTTTATTATTATTATTAAATCACAGTCTCAACACTGCAACAGACAACTGGCCTTGAAAATGACCTGTTAAATCATCTCTCTGATCCGCTTCAATGTAACAGTATGAGCATCATAAAGGTTGGTTTTATTAGAGGACAATTTTAGGGTATTCCTGCAATTTTATCCAACACCTGAACATGTCTCGTAGATCAGACTAGAATAGTCAATTTAGCTAAATGTATAAAGGCATAAGTGGGTACACTCCTTCAACTTAGTTGATACTCTGCTCATCTCAAACAAGTGAGGATATATTTCCCTGACAAAAAGTTCCTCTTAGCCAGTGAAGTGTAGCATGAGAGGTTCATACTCCAACCTCCAAGGTCTTTCCCTCCAGCCTCAAAATCACACACTTGTAGCCACTGGATTTTTCATAAAGGACACTGCCATTGTGACTCCCCTATCCTCGACCCATTTAGTGTGTTCATGGGTTATTTACTGACAATGTCAAGCCTTTTGAAGCTTACTCTCCCCAGGCATGCACACTTGAGTGCACACACACACAGAGAATACCCTGATGCACATATGCCTTCTTTTTACAGCCACAAAAATAGAATCTGTATTTACTTATTGATAAATCAAAGCTTACATATTTATGTCAGATTTTTTTACAGTTATATATAAAGTGTATCAGTTATATCAGACAAATTGACAATATGATTTACGGACATGGATTTTATCTCTGGAAACATTGTGTCAGATGATTAATATGAAGTTTGAGAGAATTTGATGTACAACATAGCATTTGCAGGATGCTACAGTCCAAAATATACTGTTATAACAGTGTGGTCCTGTTCAGAATTAAATCCTGGCTGTTGTTTATACTCTTTAGAAATTCACCCACAAATGCAGCAAAGAGTTTTTGGAAAAGTCCCCCATCAAACTCCCTCGACAGCTCATTGTGTGCTTCTGGGATGGTGTGGTTAGTAAAGCACTGTTCAAGAAACACCTTGCGGGATGCCTTTGTGTGTGCACCTTCCAGGCAGGAAGAGACCGTCCCACTGTGATCCTCACACACTCTACACACTGTCCATTCTATCTCTTGGACATGTTGGGGCTCCTCCTCAGGGTCTGTGCTTGCTGGAATGACACATGACTCATGAAACGACGGGTTGTGCGTCAGCTGTGACGCACTAGACTCCCCACAGGGAATTGTACACTTACCTGTTCCCGTGCTCCTTGATGATCTGGGGGAATATGGTGTGCAGGGTGTCTACTGCTTGTCTTTTGACCCTTGCAAGGACGGGCCATGGCTCTGCTCAGTCCGGTTAAGTACTGACTGGGTTGGATGGGCTCCCCCTGTGGCAGCTTGGGTTATAGAAAAGTAGGTTTTTCGCAGCGAATAAAATTTTGTTGGTAAGGATCCTGGTCAGGGCGATGTAATGTCGCGACAGGGCGTGCATTCATTGGGCTCCACCAACTATACCCATACGCTCTGCCGTCATCATTACTTATATACTTTCTACTCAGTATAAAATATCCACATGTTGGGTATGCTTGTGGCACTCCACATGTAGCTCAGAGCAGTGTTTTTTGTTCATTCAAACCTTTGTCATGGTTCCCACTGGCATCCTCAAAGTGTCACTGGCTTTTTGCATCATGATCAAAAGAGACTACAGGCACCCTGGGTAGTGCAGCATAATGTTTATGTCAGTGCCTTAAAGTAATCCATGCAGCTTAGCTAGCAAGATAGCTGCCTATCGGCACTGAAAAGCCTGCAGACCACATGCTTCAATCAATATGAATGTGTCAGTGACAATAACCTGACCCTTTCCTATTTTCCCTTTCATTATATCTTTATCCTCCTTTCAATATGTACTCCATCCTAAACCCACTCACCAAGATTTATTAAGTCACATAGATGTTATTAAATAGACACTTTGCTAATATTTTAGCGGTACAATTGAAACTCTACCTGAAAGCAATTGCCAGTATCATTAGTAGCCAATTCATATGTCTTTGGTTCCTGTTATAGTTTTGAGTATTACCACTTAATAATGAATGAATGAAAGCTGGTGAGGTTTGTCGATTCCACGTTTATTATAAGGTTTGGTATCTTGGCATCTAGCTTGCTGTTAATATGATAACAACTTAAAATGTAATGTGGTTAAATTACATTCACCTCAACACAACTCTCGTTAAATTCCAGATATAAGTTGGTTCCAAACAAGCTTAATTTAAATTATGGAGATAAGATAACGTTTTAAGGTTGACATTAGACTGAGCAGTATATGCCAGAATTTCCACAAAACTATTTCTCCAATCAGTGTTGTCAGTACTGAGGCTCCCTCTTTCTATTTATTGCTTGTGGTTTGCATTTTTTATCCCATTTAAACCAAATCAAATTACATCACAGCTAACCATTTTGCAAACCAATGCACCATTTTTGAGATTTTGGGATCTGTTTTTCCATCCAGCCATTTCAATCAGCTATTAGACATTTTTAGTTTTCATAAAGTCCTGCTGTTGTTGCATGGTAACGCACAGCTCATTCCATGGAAACGAAAAACCTTGCAGATTTATTTGTGACAATAAATCCTTCACTGCTCATTTAAGGCAGTGGTTAAAGGCGTACTACACCAGTCTGTATTTGGACAGCTGTAACACATCATGAAGACAGTTCAAAAATACTCTATCACTATTTGTTATTTGATTGGGAAGCCATTTTAACTTGTTCTGGAATGACGTTTTGGATTGGAATAACATCTGAATGCTTCTTTTAGCTCATGATGAGTTGATTGCTAAGAGAATGAACAGAACGCAGAGTTAAGGGGCAGGCCACCCTCTTTTTCAGTGCACTGTTTTTGTCGGAAATCACATTACAGTCTATAATCTTTGCCATAACCACCTTGCAGAAAAGAAAATTGCCTCAGTCTTGCTGCCAGACTCAATCCTGGAAGGATTTTATACAATTGTATTTTCTAAACATGAGTCTATTTTGGGTATCATGACCCCTCATGGCCAATTTAAAAGAGGTACTTCTGTTGGGAGAGCCGTGGGCAAAAGGTCCATGCTAATTTCAGCTCTGAGTGAGCACATGCTGATGACACACTGTATTTATTCCAAACCTCTCTGCCCTATTGGCCTCCTTATCAAAATGCAAATGAAGGGTGGAGGATTGCGGATGTTGACGGGGTGCCCGGTAAATATTTAAATTACAGAAGCATGAAGGCATAATCAGAGCTAAATTATGGCTGGGGAGTGTGGATATGCTGGGTAAGAGTGGTAAATTCACATACCAGTCACACATACCTCTTTGTGATCCACAAAATCAATATACATTCTGCTGCGCACTCACATTGTGCTGAATTTGTAATAAGTGCAGCTTCAACAAAATAAGGTAATTAATTGTTTTCCTTGTCGGTTGATTTTGCACAGATTTTTCCTGTGGAGTAGGAAACAAGTCGAAACAGGCCGACATCTTGCACTGCAAGCAGATTAGCATTTCAATACAATTTGACTGCATTGAATTCAGACTAGGGAGAGCGGCTCTGACATGTGATCAGTAAATTTGCTATCTTTATTTTCTAAAACACTCTCTCCCTGGCTGTTGGTATCTCTCCAAAGCCAATTGGGATGTTCTTGCAGGAGTCCTTAAAATGAGAAAAACAATTTAACCAAGTAAATGTGTGTAATTGAAATGAATATTGTGCGTTGAGCAAATTGTACTAGGGCTACATCAATACATCCTCAGAAAGAGCTTGTAGATACAATTATGGCACAGAAGACAGCTCCTCAATACATTCCTTAGGCGAAATAGCAAACCCCACTAATTGGGCTGAAAAAACTCGAAACAGCCAATTCCCAAAGGGCAGCCACATTATACATCACTAATTACAGTCCCACCATATATGCTTGCAGTGCGACAGCATACTGTACAATGACAAGTTCTCAGACATTTATTTTATGTTATATAAAACATCCTCTGGATCACAGAGTCACATGTGAGCTAAATGAGCTAATAAGAGAATATGTATAGGTGAACTAGAGATTAAGACATACAATGTCAGTAAATATAATAATACTTTTAATCCAATAACCCATTTTACATTAAGAACCAGACAAGTACAGTATTAGTGCAGTTTAAGTTCAAGTGAATAAGTCGTCATCCACAGGAGAGACAGAAACACACTGTTCTATCTCTAAACTACTTTACTAACCTTCTTGGTGCTCAGTATAATTGTGACAAATGGCACCCATTTTGGAGTTAAGGAGGCTTGTACGAAGGATGATAAGTATTTTTGGATAGTTGGAGAACCAGGTCTGTCACATATTGTACCTCCTCGAGAAAAAGAAAACTTTAACTAAAAGAAAAAAAAACTTTAAACTGCAGTCTTAAAAAGAAATAAAATCATCATGTCATGTTTCAAGAAGCCTTGCTGAGATTAAAATCTGTTATTAGTTTCTTCATTTTGTGCTCCAAAGGTACTGGAAATATCACACAGACCCTATAGACCTGCAGCGTATGGATGCTCAGACAACCTTTAAACTGAAGAATGTGTTTCAAAAAATGTAATCCTGGCTGGGGTCACAGGGGTCAGCTGCAACACTTTCAGGCATGTGTGTGTGTGTGTGTGTGTGTGTGTGTGTGTGTGTGTGTGTGTGTGTGTGTGTGTGTGTGTGTGTGTGTGTGTGTGTGTGTGTGTGTGTGTGTGTGTGTGTGTGTTCTGATGCTGCACACATATCAACCTCTGGCACCAACATCAGCACAGTGGTGTAACTGAGTAGGCACCTGATTTTAATGAGGTCTTAGCACATATTATTTTTCTTGTAATCAGACTTCTTGATCATCATTTCTGTATTCTGTAACAAATGTGTGTAGTTAAAACATGATTCAAAGTTAAAGATGAACGACACAGTGCTAGATGTTATGATTTGACTGTGTGTAGATTAAGTAGTTAATCTGTAGAAAGAATAATATCCAGAGTGAGAGTGTTCTGATTGCCATACATTTTTTACTGACATTCTTCCCAAAGGATGAACCCTAATGACTTTTGGTGATTTTTCTCCTAGCATCAACATAAAGTTTATGTTTTGGGGTTTGTGGGAAATGTCTTGCCAGGCACTTTGATACAAACATTCATGCTCAAACAACATAAATTGTAAATACTTTGGTGATCCCCTGATTTTACATCTCCATCACCGGATCAAAATGTGTCCAAAACTTTGGGTTATGACCAAATACCTGCAGAGTTAATGACATTCCCATCGCCCTCAGCTCCACTTTGCTGTTAGAGCTAATTACCATTTATTTTACAATTGTTAATATGCTAAACTAAGATGGTGAACATGATAAACATCGTATGTGCTTAACATCATTAGCATTGCCTTTTCCATGCTGATGTAAGAATACCGTTCTGCTGTGCCTGATTGCATCTATCTATATCATTTTATTATAATCTTTATTAATAAGGACAATGCACATTAATCAACTTCAATCTGTAAATGTGCCAGTGTTAACCAGCTGGCTGATTTCGATATTCTTAAACCAATAAGATAAGAAATCCAATCATTGCTGTAAACATATCTTAAATACAGTCCCTGCAAAACTTATTGAAGATATGTCTGTATTCAATATTAACTGTAATTTTTTTCACCTGATCCCCTTACAAATTCAGCCTGTGACATTACTAAGGTATTTACTGTAGGGTAATAATTATACAACTAAAAGCACATAAAGACTGTTATTATGGAAATGGTATGACCATGGCAATTGAAGTATACATAAATAATTAAATGCATAAAGCACTGCAAGACTCAGCAGTGTCCCTGACCTCTACGCCCCTTACTTTTCTCTGCGCTGTATGAAAACTACTTCCTCCATTGGAGTTAGATGTTGCCAGTGAACCTAAGTCACTTTTTTTCAAATTAGCTGCACATATGAATGCAATTTGTGAGAGAACAAATATGCATGTCAAAGCAGGGAGGGCCCTTGAAAGTAGAGGGTTAGTGGGCTGGAACAACCTTCTCCAGTCTGATGCCAAGCCTCGTTCTGTTCCCTGTGGGCAGCCTTTAACTGCCATGTTAGTAAAGTGAGCTGAAACTGGGCAAGTGCTTAAGTTAAGGCAACAATTTCAAACTACAATATGACTTACATAACTGTGTAATGGCATGCCCAGCATACAGAGTCTTATGTAACTTCCTCAGACCTGTACAAAAAAAACAATGCAGGGTTTAGACATCATGCTTCGCTATACACATATATATAAATAACAATAGATAGCTTATGACAAAAAAAATTTCCAGCCCTTGTCCCTCAGGTCCTTCATCACATGTCCGTTTCGGTATCCTGGCATTCATGCAGAATCTGTCCAAAGCACATAGTTAAATTATTGTAGTACACAGAAGTCATTGATGCATTCACTCAAGAGAGGATTCCTGGACCCATAAGCACTAATTGTCAGTATTAAGAGAAATGAAGTGTTTCACACGTGCTGTCAGTTATGTGTCAATCAATGGATGAATCCAATCGGATCTAATGGTTATGACACGCCTAAAGCTCCTGCCTGAGTCTTGAGTCATCGTTAAAGTGGGTAATCAGAGCAGTCTCTCACTGAGCTACTGCGGGAGAACAGCAGGTGGTGAAGCTGAAAAAGTACAGAGGTTGGGGGGATATCTGCAATGAATAGTTATATGAGGAAGAAATACTCAAGTCTGACAATCATCTCTGCGAATGCAAGGTTTATGTATCGACTCAGTGCGAGTCGCAGGCAGACAAGAGCGGCATCAGTCATTATTACCAAAACGTTCATAACGAAACACAAGCCTCTCTCAGGTCTGCCAGCCTCGATCACGTCGCTCTAAATCATTTCGCTCAGACCCATCCATTCAGTCTGAATCAGGTCATCAACCAGCCAGGATGAGGCCCCCCCCCCTCCTCTCGTCTAGACAAGACCCTGGACAGGTGGGTGTGCAGGTGTGTCCATTGAACCAAAATGACAGGTGGCCTCGGAGCCGGTTGCCTGGAGACAGTCGCTTGGCAGGCTTGGTAGGGAGGGGCCAGCTGCACCTCAGGCAGACAAGGGACAGGCCAAACCCCGTGCCCGGAAGGTGTGACTGAGTCGATGTCAGCGATCGCAATGTCTCGTGAAATGATTTGTTTTGTGAGGGGAAGGATTCCTGCAGTGCGTCGCATTTAGTATGTGTGCCCGTACGTGTCAATAGGTGGACAATCAGCGGACAAGAGGAAAGGAGTGAGAGAAAAGGGAAGACATTAAGTAAAAGGTCTCGCAGCAGGCATAAGGTTCTGTATGTGGCTGAAAACAAGTGATCCGGTAGAAACCTGTTTCCTCGATCAAAATCACCATCTAGAAGACCTTTACTCGACAAAAGCAAAATGAAAAGGACCATTAAACACAGTTTCAGGGAAGTACGCTGCATTTACTAACTCCATAACTAATTATGTTTTTCTCAGTGTAGATATCACAACAAGGGCACCACCACCTGGGCAAAACATTATAAAAAATATCTGTATGATGTAAAGTGATATTGAACCAGACTATCATGTACAAAACTGTGATTGGTAGATCTACTGCTATCTAACTGCTGGCATTTATCTTCAAGTTCATTCTCCCGGTAAATCAGCTCAAATCCCTCCAGCTTGGAGTCACAATTTTGTTGAACAGATCGCACTATAACACATCTATACACCTATATGGGTGTGTGTACATGTATGATCATGCGCGTACACTCTCAAGCACTAATGGACTTCCATCTGGTCTGCTATGTGAATGGCCAAAGTCCAGGCAAAGCTCAGGTTTGCCAGCTGTGAGCACCTTTAAGTGGCCCAAGGAGCACCATCTGTAGCTGTTAATGGGGATGGGATGGGAGGTAATGTAGTGCTAAATAATGGTGCTGGGCCACTTGGCACCACCCTTACCTCTAACCCCCCCGCATCACAGTGCAATCACTTTCTCAAAGCAAGATAATGATGGTGGCCTCATCATCTCACGGGTCCCGCTGTGTTTACCATGCTGTGACACAAGTCAGAGCATATTGATGTTTTTCTCAACATCAGGGTCTTTGTCTACACTAATGGATGCATGCTCCTAATCCTGACATTAAGGATCTATTAATGCATTGTGTTGTGTTGAGGATCACTAAGGCTAGCCTGGCGGCCTTTTTCCGAGGGTGTACCCATTCTTGAGTGCATGCTTGGTATTGTTTTTTAGCCCCCTGGTACTCTGAGCAAGATAAGTAGTGTATTAATGCAATGCAAATCAAAACAAAACAAATTAAATTGTGTTTCCAATCATTTCATAGTTGAGCACCATTTCACTCAAATCCAGTAGCAATACTTCAACATGCTCCATTGTTTGCCCAAAGGATTTGCCTTGGTCGGGAGGAAAAAGCCTGTAAATCATAACCTGTAACACTACTCATGCAACCAAATAATGTTTATGTGTGCTGCTAGTAGTCAACATTTACAATGTTCACCTTACTCCTGCAGGGACGCATTATTCAGAATATGCATCTCTGAGCAAGGCTGCTAGCAAGGGTTGAGAAATCATGAATTTTTTCTAGTAATGGATAATATTAAGCGAAGTGCTGGGGGCCTGACCCTGGAAAATACTTTCCTGTATAATGGTGAATTTTTGTGTACCAGTTTATGGTAGAAATGTCTTTATTTATGTATGGAAAACACAAAATGTATGTTACGTTATGAATATTATATAATTTCTGTCAATAAATCACCCTAAGTCCTACACATTGTTACTTTAAATATATGGCTATAAAATGTAAATACTTTTGTATGGCACTTTGTAGGCAAACGGTTTACTGGCGTTCTTCAATATACAGTAGTCGCCTTCAGGCCTAAAATGGCTTAACCGTAGCTCTGCTGCTGCGCACTGATGTTGCAATGTGAATTAGCTTTCAAGTCCTATCAATACAAGTTCCTTGTTTTGTCTCTCTTATAAACTAAACTTAGTTCCTCTTTTGCTCCCGTCGGAAAATAATCGTAATTATAACGGCTGTTGAATTGTTGAGGGGCATTTCCTGACATGACATATTATGTTGTTTTACTTGGGGAGACAGGAATCCAGACATGATAACAGCCACTGTAGGATCCTCTGTGCTTGTGGACAAGCATTCACAGTTTGACCGCGGTATCAACAAAACAGCCTGAAGCGAACACTTTAGCAAAGGTCCCCGCAGTACAGGAGAAAGGTCGTCACTATACAGCAGCAGCCTGTGGTGTATTTTTGTATCATGCCATAGAACATTCATGCATGCAATATTACAAAGTATGCAGGGCAAGCAAACCCTGATCCCTCACATGCACAGTGTGGTTTAGTAAGCTTCACATGTAAATGACAACAGAAAAGCTCACATGTTGTTGAAGTGTTTCTGTTTTTCCAAACAGCAGTTCTCATATTCTTGCAGAAAGTCTTCTGTTAACAATATAGGTCCTCATTGCGTAAAATCTCTGTTTCTGGTTTATTCATTGAGTGAAAACATGTTATAAAACTCTGTTAGAAGTATGAATTCTAATGTAAAAGGACACCTGCTGTACTGTATAAAATTGTACAGAAATAATGTAAAACTCAGTGCAGTTCCTAATTTGACACAAATGTTTCCATTTGAATGATACTGTATATAATGTGAAATACTGTAAGCTTATTTGTCATTTCAACTGTAAAAAAAAATGTTAAAATAAAATAAAATAAAAGTCTAAGAAATAATAAAAAAGTTAAAATGGCATATAATGTGTCTTGCACAAAACATACAAACATATAAAGCACCGCTGCAATAATTTAGTATAATCGAGTAAAGTGCAAATAGCGGAGTAAAAAGACATACTTATGTACAAACTAGTAATTAAAAATGAAGATGTAATGTAAGATGACCAGGTGTGTGTGTTTATGTCAACCATGGTGTGTGTGTTTGCGTTGGGTGGCTGTTTACCAGTCTGACATCATGGGGGTAAAAACTGCCAGATGGAAGGTCACACAGTCTGGGATTGGGCTTCTGAAGAGTACTTTACAATGCTGGAGGCTCTTTTAAAAACTTGTCTCTCAGTAGACTTCCTGGATGGAGGAGAGACACCCACCCGTGACCCCCTCAGCTGTCCTTGTTTCCAATCCAGGTACAGCTGGTCTGATCCCCAGAATCCAGCTGCAGCGGGAGGTGTAGAGACGGAGCATGGAGAGCTTCACTGTCAGCTTCTGTGGGATGATTATGTTGAAGGCTTTACTGACGTCAATGAGCAGAATTCTGGCAGACATACTCCTATTGTCCAGGTGTTACAGAATATTATGAAGGCCAAATAATGTGGTACCATGGGCGGATTATGAGACAATGGGGCCCTGTGCACACACATGCAAAAGGCTCAACCACCTGCGTAGGGGCATGACCCACAGACTTTATAGTTTTTAGCCTCTTTTGGGGGTTTTTTGTGTCTCTTTGTAGTTGTTACATATTTCACTGTTGTTTCTTTGCTTCTCTGTAATTGTGTGCCTCTTTGTGGTCATTTTGAATGACTTTGTGGTCTTTTGAGTCTCTTTGTGGTGCTTTGTGTCTCTTTGTGATCAATTGTAGTCTCTTTGTAATTGCTTTTCGTCTTTTGGTGGATGATTTGTGCATCTTTGTAATTAGTTTGTGTGTCTTCGTGGTGGTTTTCTTGCTCTTTGTAATCATTTTGACACTCCTTGTATGTTTCCTCCTTGTGGTCATTCTGTGTCTCTTTGTGGTCATTTTGAGTCTGTTTGTGGTGGTTTTGTGTCTCTTTGCAGCTGCTTAATGTTTCTTTGTTATAATTTCGAGTCACTTCCTCGTACGTATCTCTTTGGGTGACATTTTGTAGATGAAGGCTACGGGGGGGGCTCTTACATGTATAGGATACACGTCTTACACGATATGAACAGGGGAAGGGGTCCAACAAGGTGGAGAAGCTGGATTTGATGTGGCCAATGACTAACCATTTGAGCTGCAAAAGTTATACTCTACCTGGGGAAATAAACAATGCAACAGGAAATGAACTACATTGTGCTTAGTATGGCAATTACATCAGCAAGCAACTTTCTATTTTGAGCACAGTATGTAAATTGCAAACTCAATGCACAATATCCAAAGAGCTTCACCAGCATGTGAGGCTGAAGACTTTGGAGAACGTTTAAGGGTGGCAGCTCTGAGAGCAACCGGTTTAAGGGTAATGTTGAAGATACCTGTGACGACACAGAAAGTTTTGAGAAATTTGAAATAGTGTATAGAGCCTGTCAAAATGTGTGACATTTTACACAGTCATAACAATATGGCTGCCATGGTTTGAATATACGACACTCAAACCTGTTATACAAACAAGCCTGATCCAGAATATAGAATATTTTTGACATCTTCTTTAAGTGATTTAGTGGGTACAAAAATGAAAACTTCTGATCTGAACCGTAAGTGTTACATGAGACGCATCTATTAAACCCAGATTATTTTATGGAACATTAAATATAGAAAGCTACTAATGTCATTGGGCACACATAGTAACTTGCACAGCATGTTGTCCATCTGTCTGTGAGCCGTGCAGGGTTTCATTCACAGCCCCTCCACAAACAAAACGCATTCATCTCCATTAAAGTCAGTAAGGGGTCTGCCAAGCCCTTCACACCTCTGTCAGTCCCCATACTTTGGATGACATTGAGCCCAGCAGTAGTCAAAGAGCTACAGGGGAGGTGAGGGTGGCTCAATGGGAGCCCACACTGTGCTGCATTACTCATACTACCTCTACTACTAATACTACTATAACAAATTCAACTACAGCTACTACAATTACTGCTGACAACAACTTCTGATACTACTACTACTACTACTGCTACTGTTACAGCTTCAATTACAGCTAGTTATATTACTGCTATGACTTCCACTACTGATACCAGCCTACTACGTCTGCTGCTACCCTTACAACTTCAACTGATTCTAGTATTCTACTACTACTGCAATCCCATTAGTACTATGAATACTATTACTATTACTAGTAACAAGGCTACCAACTTTTTAATTTAGGTTTGAGTGAGATTATAACATTTCTTCAGCTTTGACATGGTCATAGACCCGGTCATCTTGAACAGAATTAGCCTATATTTAACATTTTCACTAAACCTCTGCAGGAAAAGATTTTTTAGGACATTTTGTATATGGCACAATGTATTTTGAGGGAAATTCATTTTTCCTTGCTTGAGAGAATAGACGTGTGATGTGAGAGCTTATGAAAAGTGTCAATTAGATGAGTCTCAGGGTCTAAGCGTGAGAGTTGGCAGCCCTGCAACAGCTTTTACTGATAACAACATCCAACACTACTGTGTCTGCTACTGCTGTAACTACAACTATTACTACTACTACTGATTGTACAACTACTAATACTGCTATGACTATTCTGCTCGTGCCAATGATGCTACAACCAGTACTACAGTGCAGTACCAGTACAGTAATATTATAACTTCTGTTATTACTACATCTTCCACTACTAATAGTACTACTTCTTGGACTATGAATGTACCACTGCTGTTTATACTTCTACAAGCTGCTGCTGCGACTGCTACTACTAGCTGCTAATACTATAACTGCTTATAGTGCAGCAATACTAATATTATCGCTTCTTTGACCAGAACAGCTAATACGAGATGTTGGAGAGGTGACTAGGAGGTTACTCTGTGGCTAACAGAAGTTGAGCAGCCCTCCTCCCTTTACCCTTCCACCCGCCATAGCCCATCAGACACAAAGTCATATGAGGGGGGAGAGGCCTCAATTTTATTGGCACTTATGACCCACAGCAGACCTGTAGCAATCAACGAGGGGACGGACACCCAAACATGGCATGGCAAAGGGGGCCAGTGGACCATAGCGGCTTCATTAACACCGGTACATTAACTGTAAATCCAGCAAAGATCCTCCCCAGGCCCCCATCCAGGACATCAGGTGAGAGGCCTCCAGCTACAGCTTGTGAGGGTCAATCTGCAATAAAAGGCACCCGTTTTCATGGCCTGCGGCAGAGAGATTGGAGACCTCCCACTCCTCTCCGATCCATTAACTTCACCCTTTCATGGCAGGCAGAGGGACCAGTCGCTGAGCTCCCATAATCCCTCGCATTACCTTCACCTGACCTTCATATGCCCAGGAAAGGAGCAAGGATGTATGAAAAGATGAGACTGCAGCTGTTGAAAGATCATTCAGTTGGAAAGAGAGACAGAGGGCATGTGAGATTTCCAGTTTTTCATTTTGAAAGAAGATATTTTCTGGAGCTCATGGCTTAATATGGAAATAATACTGCCTGGTCTTAACAGGAATTTTGTTCATGTTGACTATTTTGCAGCACAGCATTTTAAATTTGATGTCAATGATTAGTACCAATACAGAAAGAGGAGTGTCCCTTGTGACCACAGTTTGCGTGTCATCAATGTATATCAATTTATTAACCATTTTTTCAAGTGTTTTAGATGCTTAGCCTAATCATACCTTAATGATAAGCTAAAGCTGCCATGCAAGGATTTTGTTGGAATCAATATTTGCATTGTACTGAAAATTCAAAGTAAGTTTTATTGATTGTATTTTAGGGACTTGCCAAATATTCCAAATCTACATTTTGTCAGTGACAAATTATATGCATAAGTATCTTTCTTGATTGCAAATAACTGGTTCTTCATATGTTATTATTGCAACAATATTCAATATACTGCTACCTGCCACCTGCAAAAGTTCTCTGACGACTCTGCAATCGTCGGCCTCATCTCCGCCGGCGATGAGAGGGAATACAGAGAACTGAACCAGGACTTCATAGGATGGTGCCGGCGGAACCGCCTCCAGATCAACTCTGGTAAAACCAAAGAGCTGGTGGTGGACTTCCGCCGGGGAAAACACTGTCCTCCGGAACCAGTGAACATCCAGGGACAGGACATTGAGATTGTGCAATCTTATAAGTACCTGGGTGTTCACTTGAACAATAAACTGGACTGGACTAATCATTCAAAGGCACTTTACAAAAAGGGTCAGAGCAGACTGTATCTGCTGAGGAGACTAAGGTCCTTTGGAGTGCAGGGAGCACTCCTGAAGACCTTTTTCAACTCCGTGGTGGCATCAGCCATCTTTTATGCAGTGGTCAGCAGCAGACAAGAAGAGACTCAACAAGCTTGTCAGGAAGGCCAGCAGTGTGCTGGGGTGTCCACTGGATACGGTGGAGGTGGTGGGAGACAGGAGGGTGATGGCAAAGCTGTCATCCCTGATGAACAACACCTCTCACCCCATGCAGGACGCCCTGGCAGCTCTGTGCAGCTCCTTCAGCCACCGGCTGCTTCACCCCCAGTGTGTGAAGGAGAGGTATCGCAGGTCCTTCCTTCCTGCTGCTGTCAGGTTGCACAACCAACTCTGCTCCCAGCAGACCACATGACCACATGACAATAATAACATGACAATAAAAACCTGCAATACATTACACATTACACTGTGCAATAATAGTTAAAAATAGTTAAAAATAGTTAAAATAGTTGTTGTTTTTTTCTCTGTCTGTAAATATAATATTTCAGTTATTGTTGTTTTTTCTACTGTTTTTTTTATTGCTTATTTATAATACTTGTTTTATTTTATTTTTATTTTTCATTTTTTATTTTTTATCTTGTCTTCTTCTACTATGTCTCTTGTGTGCACTTTACTCTACGCTGTTGTAACCTGCAAATTTCCCCGCTGCGGGACTAATAAAGGATTATCTTATTTTATCTTATCTTATCTTATACAACGCTGCAGGGATGGTTTTGTAGGTTAACCCAAAAGTTAGCATCGAACTGGTTCCAATTTGAATTTTGGATTAATGCCAAAAAAAAGTTCTGGGGCAAACAAATGTCTATGATACTGCATGCAATCTTCACCAATAAACACCACTTATATTTGCATAAATGCAATTGCCAGACATAAAAAACTATTGTCAGGCTATAACCAAACTTCAACACGGTCACATGACCACTAAACATTCAAGCTGCTGCTATTTATTTTAGGACACCTTCCATGATCCAACTCAAAACAACTGAATTGCCCAACCACCAAAATTCTAAACTGGATGTGTTACCTCGTTGCAGCTCTATCTGTGACTAAAATATACTAAAGGTATTTAAAAATCAAAATCAATAGGAGATCACTCTGTTAAAGTTTTGGTTGGTTTGTATCATCATTTTTCCAAAAAGGAGATCAAGTAAAGTTGTAGGAAAAGGAAAACATAAATTGCAATTTCACTTGAAAATTTTGATTTGCTGTGTAGACTGAATGAGACAAATACACCTTTATAAAGTTTAAAGTTACCGGGACAGTTCACATGATACAACACAACAGACAATTATGTAAATGTTCCAGTTAAAAGGAAATTGCCTCTTGTATTTCACGCCATTTGCATTTTTTCCATCCAAAATTAACCTGTTAGTTACTGGTTTTAATGGTGTCAGGCTATTGGAAGCAAAATCTACCAGAACTGACTTCCCTAATTTGAATCTCAGACTCATTGCATACAGTGGAAGATCATTCATGTAAAGACAGTATGAGCTCCACAACGGATCCCTGAGGTACACCAATATCACAACGAAGGGCTGACGACAATTCATCATTTATCTTGACCCTCTGTGCTCTGCCTTGCATACAGTTGAACATTGAGAGCTTTGCCAGTTGAACACAATAATCCACTTTCTTTAGATCTAAGAATATGGCCCCAACAACTTCCCTCTTATCTTGTTTAGATTTCAAAGCAGTAATACCTGTATATGTGAAACACTGCAGTGCCGCCTGCACTGGCACTAAACACTGCCAGGGAATGCACTTAAAGTTACTAAACCAGAACAGTGCCATACGACTCATTCGAGGGATTGGGTTTCAATATTGCACGTTGCCCTTTGTGTGGTCCTGACACAGAGACACAGCAACACAGCAAGCCACGGAGCACTTTGTTCGTTTTTGAACCCCCTAGGAATAAAAAAGGGACATACTGAAGGAAAAAGGCATAGAAATAGAATGAAAGAGTAATTCCGTTGGGGCCCATATGGGGAATTATGGATGTCCTGCAGGGTAGATACACAGAGAGCAACAAACCACTCTGAGTTCCAGTTGCACTGCTCACCTTGCTTTTACACAGACAAATGGATATGCATTAGTGAAAAGGTGTGCGTGTTTGTGTCTGTGTGCGTGTGTGTTTGGGGAAGAAGTTAAGCCCTGGCTTGACACTTCACCCCATGTTGGTTTGCGCCCATGAACATTGAAAAATATCAGTTTTTGTTTTTTTCTTTGTATTTATTTCAAACTGGTCTCTTTAAAATGAAAAAAACTCAAGAACGGAAGACTCTAAGATTTTGAATAACACCGTTACCTAACATGCCCCTCTTGAAGATTTCTTTCATGGTCTTCAACCCATGAATGAGTCATGACCCCTTCAATAAGTATAGGTCTCCAAGGATGCATGTTCTCTGTTATGTATGTTCTCCATATAATGGTTCAGCTGCATGTAGGCTACAATCAGTTCGTAAAAAAACACCTTTGGTTTAAATCATCTTCTTGTACCATATATCATGCAGTCCTTGTTCACACACCGGTCCAGGAGTCTACTGGCTCTCGGCTTGTTAATTTCTTGATTGAGCACTTTCTGACTCGGAGGTGAGATTTGAGCTGTCCACTATGATGACCTTGGGATGGGTCACATTATGTTGTATTGATGGGACTAAAAAACACACCCAATCACTCGTCTTTGTTACATTCACAGTATCTGAGTTAACCGGTGAATACACAATCAAACCTCTTTGGTAAAAAAATACACAGGGAGGAATATCTAAATAGCTATTACAATGTCTCTGCCTTTTGTGAATAGCTCATATAATGGAAGCCATGATGAATCTCCCCACCTGCATCTATCCTCATCTATCCTTCATTTGCAACCCGGGGGCCGCATTGATTTCTAGAAATAGTAATGCTGCAAAAATAATATAAAGCTCATGTCTCACTTGTGACTGCATCATTCAAATTCCCTCCTGGTTGGCTACTTTAATGGTGCAATGTTTAGCACCTGGCCACCTGCTCTAAAGAAATATGCAGCAGTATTTTGCCTCGACTACTGGGTCTAATCAATCTAAATTTACATTTATTTAAATAACATACTTACTAACAGCAGGGCAAGATCATGCAAATTCAACCTTACTGCTGACTGCAGCTCTTGGAGATGGACACCCAGTCATGTGCTTCAGCAACTTGAATTCAGCCATACCAAACCCCAGCGCTGGGAGTCACAGTGTGCTCATGGAGCGCTGGGTCCAACCCATGTAACGGTAGCAACAGAAAGTCTGCTGATCAATTGGGGAGTCGGAGCAGTCCCCCAGGATCAGACCCCACATGCTGTTGTTTGCACAGTCTGAAGTCATGCTAACTGCTAAATGGGGTTAGGTCTCTTAGAGCTGCTGCATGCTCTACTCCCAGACAGCCTGCTGGCGGCGGGAAGGACAAGGCGATGGTGCAAGTTGTTTTCTCTTTGCTGCCCCTTTGGATTTAATCCAATAAGCAAACTATCAAACACAAACGGACCATGGATTTATTATTGAAAAGCCCTTAATGCAGCTCCAGTTCTTCCTTCTCTGGACAGAGGACAGACTGGTGCTGAAGTGACTCACTTTCGCCTTTTGAGGAACAAGTGGTATTACAAGACGGGACGGGTTGGGGCTAGCTGGTTGTCAGATATCTCTGCAATACATAATAGTTACATTGATGTATTAGGCATAACGACAAAACTGTTACTTCTTCACACTCGTTTGATAGTATTTAAATTATTTTTTTACATTTTAAAACACAATTAGGGCCAGATCTTACACGTTTCACATTTAAGACAGCATATTTACAATTTCCTAAACATTTTCTCTCTGGACCATATCTTAAAGTGCAGTGAGATATGGAGCATCTTCCCATGATATGAATACAAAGCTGTCACATGCTGTACAAAGGCAAAACAATTTCCTACCAATTAAATGTAGATTATTTTCAATGTTTACACACATAGACGTATCTCTCTTTATTGACCACCCCTACTGTGGTACGGTCATTCTTCATGTGAAATTGTCATTTAATGTATTTTTATTATTATTGTTATGTGGCCAGACCAAGTGTTTATATACTACTTATAAATAGAACTAATTCAAAAAAGCATGTGTTATATGTCATATATAAATGGTATGCCCGTTTTTAGGTGTTGAATGTTGCATGCTTTGTGGGCTAAAGACAACAGAGTGGGTGATTTAAAAACTAAATCTCTGAAGCATCAAATATTTTTACGTAACAAGGGTGCATCGCATCCTTTGAGTCACAGCAGTGCGTGGTATTTCACTGAGCCGCAGTACAATGTCTGTGCAGCTGACAGAAGCAATGACATCAAAATGAACAGAGCTACGGCACCCTCTGCAGGAGAGGAGAGGAGAGAGAGAGAGAGAGAGAGAGAGAGAGAGAGAGAGAGAGAGAGAGAGAAATCCACTCCCCTGCTATCATCTACTATATATTGTCAGCAGAAACACAATTTTAAAAAGTGAGATAATATAACCAATAATCCTAACTCTGACGATAAAACAACAGGGAGTTTGGCATCAGTTGGTCTGTGCTTGCTCTTTACAGCTTCTATGTATTTATATCATACTGGTTTTTTTTTTAATTCATTCTGCATGTGTGCTCACACCATTGCTTTCTCAGTGTGACCTTTATTGAAAACTATATTGCATTTTCAAACACACAGGAGGATGCATGAATTAGTTATTACAAATGCTGCAATGACATTGATATATTATTTCGGTGTTACACATGCTCGCACACGCCACTTCACATATAGCCTGTCTGCACAGGTGTCTCCAACCTGATCATTTACAGCAATTAAACTGTTACTGTATCAGGCTGTTGTGACTTGCATGGCAGTTTCAGTACGACCAGATTGATCTCACAGCCGGAGAGCTGTTCATCATTGCAACATCAGAAATGCCATTCTAACTGGAGAGCCATTAAGACGGATGGATGGATCGCATGTGAAAAACACACTCGATATTACTGTACAGTGTGTTTGTGTGTCTGTAGGTGTGTGTGTGTGTGTGTGTGTGTGTGTGTGTGTGTGTGTGTGTGTGTGTGTGTGTGTGTGTGTGTGTGTGTGTGTGTGTGTGTGTGTGTGTGTGACACCAGCGTGCTCCAGCTGTTAGCAACATAAATATCCTGCAAACGGATGACTAAAGACCTGCATGGCGTCAATGTTTACTGACAGACACACAAATCACTTTAATTGCACATGTTGTGCCGACAAACGTTGTGACAGAAATGGTGACACCCGTTGATGTCCTCGTTTTGCGCATCCGTTTTGAAAAATCCTGCCATCGAAAAATCGGAGCGCCTGAAAAACAAAAAGACGTTCCCGTGTCTGTTGGTCTGTCTGTCTGTCTGTCTGTCTGCGCCTTTGTCTGTGACAGTCAGACACTCTCTGTGTCTCTGTCTGTCTCTCTCATCATCCCTTCACTCTCGCATTGGCGTAACAAAAGGCAAACATGCCTGTGAACTCCAGGAGGCACATAGGATTCACTTCCAACTCGGAGTGGATCAAAACCACAGAGGGTGGCATTGCACACATACTCTGTAACACTCGTGCAATCAATCATATTTCATTCTCTCTCGCTCTTGGTCTCTTTGTTACTCTCTCTCTCTCTCTTCTCCACACACCCATCTCTTGTAACCCAACTACGGCTTTGCATTATCTTCTCCTTCTATGGCGTCACCATGAAAAAGTTGGGATGTTGTTTGATCTAAGCACGATGAATAAGATTATGAGTGCACATAGCGGGCTTTTAAGATGGGCTGGGAGGCCAAGGCAACATGACTACACAGTCATTTTTTGTTCTTTTACAAACAGCACATATGCGAGCATTGGGTCCAGCGCATGGGAGGTATAGTGCCAAACCTTGCAGCACAGAGAGAGGGAGTGATGAGGTGATGGCTTTTCCTCCAAATGGAATGCTGCCCCATGCAGGGATGACTAAAAGAGAAGAGAGCAAGAGAATAATAAAGTTTTTTTGTTCTTGATTGATATGGGCTATTGTACTTAACTACTTCAGGGACTTCATACTGCACAGAAAATGAAGCAGGATGCAACAAACTTTGCTTTGGATAAAAGCAAAAACGCACCTACATCTCCAAAGCAATGCGAAGAGACATTTCTTTCTCTAACTGGTTATAGAAAACGGGACCAAGTGCCTTTCATCCAACCACAAACCAAAATAGAAGTGATTTGTCACAAGGCTCAAGGACGAGACTCCTGCTCCTGAAAATATCCGACTGTGGCTCATAATAACATACCAGCAGATGAAAAATGTATCCTTAAAAGCTGTTGGATCTGTGCACCACCACTTCACATATTCAAGTTAACCTCAGACAAAACAGCATAAAGCAGAAGGGTCAAAAGATGTTTAACAATGTATGTGCTGGCGCTGAATGTTTCTCAATGATACATAAAAAATGATATATATATATGTATGTACTGTATATATACTACATATATATATATACGCTATGAGCTGCTCTCACATTTATATGGTACATACAGTAATACAAGTATTAGAATATGGAAATAAAGCATACATTTCCGGGTACTCTATCTTCAAACATGTCACATACTCTCTACATATTGACCTCTATAGTTTGAAATTGTAAAATACGAAACAATATTTGAAGAAATTTGTCTTGTCGTCACAAGCAAGTTTCCAGTCTTTGTACACTGGCATGCTTGAATGTTACTTGTCAGCCGGTAGCCAATCAGCTGATGAACTAGTCAATGATTGTAGAGCAGGAATGAAGCAGAACTTAAGTGACCTGCTTTCAATCAAAGCTACGCATCAATATGCTCCACCTAAAGCTCAACTCTGACAAGACTAAGCTTATATTCCTTCAGAGGAAGAAGTGATCGCACAGAGACACGTCAGCTACCTCATTGTCACTGGGGAGATGATCCAGGGGCTTGTCATATCCTGCATGAGGGCCACTACAACTCTCTCCTCACATCTTCCACCAGACCTCTGCAGCTGGTCCAAAACGCTTCTGCCTGTCTGGTGGTCAACCAGCCACACTGCTCCATGTCTCCGTTCACTACACTGGCCTCTTGTTGCATCTTGCATCCAGTCCAAGACATTGAGCCAGCACCCATATCTTCCTGTAAGCCTTGTTCAAACCCCCATTATCCTCTGCCTCCAGATTTCATAGCATCTTCTCTTTTTCTGAGCATTTTTTCCTTTTTTGGGAGGGCGGGGGTTACTGTGGCTTAAAGGCATCATTATACTCAAATCAAAGCCTAATGCGTGTGCAAAACAGAAACTCAGTGGAATGCATTGAATGCACTTTTTTTCTATTGTTTGTATTTTTACACAGTGTACCAGTGGGGGTACACCAAGATTAAAAAGGCAGCTGTTACCTTGGGGGAACCTGAAATGGCAGTGACTAAAAACTTAAAGAAGAATGTAAAACAACGGCTCCAGTGAAAGAATGACTCGAGCAGCTGAGGGAATGGGAGGATGTAGAAAAAGCTGTTTGATCAGCCACAAAGGTGCAGATATCTGACTAGCTCAGCAAGTAAACTCTTAATATGACTCACTTTGACAATTATTTTGAGAGATCAGTACAAAAGGCTGTGTCCCATTTCCATAATACTCTAAAGTACACACTAAACACATTAAACAGTTATGTTCATACTGCTTTGGGTGTTTCTATACAATTTCTTAAAGCTATTTTTTAACAATAAATGTGTCACCACTTTTCACAGTTTCCATTGAATTGTGGGACAATAGTGTCAATCGGAAGAAACTCCGAAAGCAAGCATCTTCATTTTTCATTCTTTAAATGTACTTCACAAGTCTCCTGTGATGGTTACAAATGGGCCCTTACTGTAAGGGTGACCTTTTTTTTTCCAGAAATAAATATGTTCAAATATCCTCTCTTTTTAAGTAAGTTTACTCTTATTTTACTTTAGACCTTGCACAAATTACAAATAATAGTAGCAGATTTAGACTGCCACTTTAAGTGTAAATTTTTAAATGTGTGGAGTTTGCATGTTCTCCCCATGCCAGCGTGGGTTCTCTCCGGGTCCTCCAGCTTCCTCCCACAGTCCAAAGACATGCAGGTTAGGTTAATTGATGACTCTGAAATTGCCCGTAGGTGTGAATGTGAGTGTGAGTGGTTGTTTGTCTATATATGTCAGCCCTGCGACAGACTGGCGACCTGTCCAGGGTGTACCCTGCCTTCGCCCATTGACAGCTGACATCGGCTCCAGCACCCCCGCGACCCTTAACTGGATAAGCGGTTACGGAAGATGAATGAATGAATGGCTGGATTCTATTTCGCTGCTTCAGTTTCAGGGTCCAGGTATTGTGCTTGCTGGTTCCGCCACTCTTTCAGGGTTTACTGAGACACTTGACTATAACAGAGCCATTGTTGTTGTTATTCACCTGTGCTTTTGACAATTAGGCTATGACCATGTCTGCTGTAACAAAGGCCAATACAGATAGATTCCCTTTTTTCGTCACAGTAAGACCCATCAGGACACATATGATATAATACCAAATTGTAACAAATGAAAGGATGAAAAATAACCTGTTATCAATATAAAGTTTGCGGTTTGTAGTTTGAGTTATGTCTTTTTCTGCTCAGTCATAATCGTTCAAATGATAATGGGAAGAATTTGATTTCGGTGACATTGAAGGAAAGTCTCCATTGCGAAGCGAACTGGTGACCAAATGCCCTGAATCAGAATCTCCATCGAAAATGACACTATGCATGTGTTTTTCTCCCTTGAAATAATAGAAATAGCTTATTAGAAAAAAACAGGAATATGCTTTGTGCTATGCTGCTACTGCTGCATACCTTGGAAGAAGACAATATGGGTTGATGACATTGGAACCAAACAGCCAAAATGAACTTTTGGTCGGTGAAAATCAAACCTCCATTGCTCACCACCACATTTCACCACCCAGACAGTTCGTGACACACAGTTCATCCAAAGAGCTATTGTTTAATAGCACGCATCGCATCACTGCTCATGATCACATTACCATTATTTAGGAGAAGAAGCAGCTGACACCCTAAATGTGCCCCATTGTTTCATCATGCAAATGCATGATACAGTCTGTTCTCACAAGATGAAGATGGATTGTTAAACAAGGCAATAAACATGGCAGCATGCAATGCCGCTTATTGACCCATCTTTCACGGCACAGCTGTGACAAGCTATGCCAATGAACTCCATCTAATGAATGTGCTTTGCAACCAGGTCAGTTACACAAAGCATCTCCTAAGAACAGTGGGTGATTCTTTCCCCCTCTTTTTTTTGGTTACGCTTTATTTATAGAGATGTTTTCCATTTATCCGATAAGTCATTGAGCCACTATTTCATGGTACAAATATGTGCAGAAAAAATATCATAAAGAAACAAACAACTACAAAGTAAAAAACTGGGGGGACTCATTTTTTTAATAATTCACCAGTTTCAATTATATCAAGGCATAAGGTTACGTATAATTAAGGGCATGGCAGCTTTGAGGGACTGGTGGGTGTAGCTGCTAGCTGTCTCCTCTGTCAACGGGTACCAACTCCACCAACACGCCAAATCTTTGCCCATTTTTAGAAAGATATCAACGGCCGGAGCCCCCCACTTTGAGCTTCACAACAGCTCTTCAGAAACCTATGAGTAATGCAATTGAGACCAGGTCCATATTTTATGCAGGAGCAAGCACAACAAAAAGAAAAAATCCCAATTCTCTAGGCACAGCAGTCCTTGTCCTTGTCCTTGTTGTTGGTCCCAAATAAATACGGTGTAGCTCAGAGAAAATAATTGAGGGTTTTGTATCAAATGTATCAAGTTTGGCTTTACTGATTAAATTGTGTGGCATTTTGGGATATAAATAAACAATGCTCTTGACCCCATTAGCCATAACTGGGCCATAACTATCAGAAGTGAAACACTTCCCTAGGCTAAAAATAAGTTGTATACTTGAAAAAGAAACTTGAAGCAACAGCATGAATAAATCCGAGCAGTCAATCAGAATTGAGCACTTTGTTATTAATACAGTTTTACATTTTATGAAATGCGTCTGTTGGTATTTCCATTAAATGTTGGTACCTCCTGCTATTTAACAAAAGCTGGTCAAAATACAGTCTTTTTTTTACATGAGAGATAGGGATAGACAACCAGAAAAAACAAGCCTTGGAATTCATATGGATGGATGCTTCACTGCTATGTCAGTGAAGCATCCATCCATTCAATCCACACCAACTCCGACCATAAAAGCCCAGCTGTCCTGACAAGCGTCTGTTCTGTTAGCAGAGGAAAGCAGCCAGACAAACTTAGATCAGTCTTTACCGGGAATGTGCTTGACAAAAACAGCTTTCAGGTACGCGTCACATTTATTTACTTCCCCGCCCTCTAAATGGCTATTTTGAAACCAGAAAGCTCATAGTGAAACTAGAGGGGCTTAACATTTAATCAGCTGGAGAATTGTGTGATTTGAACAGCTGTCAAAAGAGACAACACTACACTAAACACGGAAGAAAACTACGAATATGTAAAAGAAAGTATGGGCTCAAGTAGTAATGCAGTGGGTTAAGCACCGCTTGGAATCTGTGAGGATTGTTACATTTGATAATAGAAGTGTTTCTGTTCCATGAGACAAACAAGTGACCGTAATACACTGCCAGTATGGATCGCCCAATGCATGCAGGTTGTGTTCCACCTTACACCCTTCCTTGTTCATTGTCACTATGTGTGCAAAGACTCGTGTTTCTGGCCTCTTGGTGAATGTAAGTCCAATATTCACTTTCTTTTAGCTATGTTTTTGGTCAGTACCAACTCCTTAGGGAAATATCTTGTTATTTAGCTGCGATGCTGCCCTATGTTCACCAGCTAGTCTCTAGCTGTTGCTGTGTGCTGTTTGGTTCTGAGCAGAGTTCAGTGGGTTTTTAGAGCATTTTCGGCTGAAATCGGCTGCCTGCTGCAACCGAGACAACGCTATGACAACGGTGAGAGTGAAAAAAATTTGGCCTGACAATAATGAGCTGAAGCTCATTATAAAGCTCTGTAAAGCCGAGAAGAGCTGCAGATTCAGCCGATTATTCTCTATACTGTAGGTACAAGTGTCTTCTTCACATTATCAGTGTTGGGTATTATAACATGACAACTTTACTGCCATCTAAAAGTAATTTGTTACGTTAGAGGGAGTTGCAAAGCCTGCAGGCTAAGTGATGTCTCTATCCACAGTAATTTCTCAACACGTGTGGCTGGGACTCAGTGTGCTTCCAAGGAAGGGCAGAGGTGATCTCTGGTGACACCAATCACCATGGAAGGGCCCTTCTGATCGATCTCAGCCACCATCTGCAAGAAGAAGGGACCATCAACAGGATAGAACACCCATGACTCTGGCCACCTTCACTTCTCAGGCCACCCAAGCATTGCCCTCCTCTTAGCCAGAGGTGAAGGTACCCCAACTAGCAACAAGTTATTTAATTTTCCTTGGTGCGAAAGCCGAAAAAACATTGCTGTTTCAGAGGCAACAGCCGTATGCCCGCATCGTTCTCCCCATCGATGCGCCTCACCACCCTCCAGGGTTGTAGAACTGTGCCTATGCAAGTGCTTCACAGCTGACAAACGCTTATCCCCAAGGCACAATTTGCATTTTACTGTGGTGTTCCTTTAAGGATGGCTTATTGAAAAGGTAGCTAAATACCTGATTAATTGAATTGAAAACTATCTCAACAACAATGCTATCCCTAGGCTTCTAGGGCTAAACACGATCCATTTCTCTGTCATGAGAGAATTCAGAGAAGTACCCCACTTGCTCATGCGCAACCTCATTCTAATAGCTATGCACCGACCCGCAGAGTAAGCATGACCACCTTTGTGTTATCTGCTGGTGCACTCACCACAGCACTCTTCTTAACCACCCACTGAAACCACAAATAGGTACCTCGTCAGACATGGAGGCACATCAACTGGTCCTTTTGTTCTTTCTCAGCTCAGGAGATCTGGGCATCAAAGTTGGGCTCCCTGCAAAGTTCACATTTGCATTTTGCATAGCAGGGGCCACTGCTTTCCTTACACCATCTCCGCCACTACTGTGAGGGTGGAGGGGAGGCAGAGAAATGATTGTGCACAACAGCTGGGGCCATCTGTTAAGAACATTGTCTTCTAAGTAAAAATAGGACTCTTATTTTACCTTAAAAACCTATAATGCTGAAAGACATATTGTCTTTCAGTTTGAATATAGTAATCTGCAACAATAATAGGCTACATGTACTATTTAGAGACTTATGTGCTTTTATCTATACTTTCAGATGAGGTTGACATTTGTGGTTCAGAGTGAAAAATCTTGACTAATGGATGGATATGCAATGTTTCCAGAGGACTAATTCGAACAAATTTGATGATCCTCTGACTTCTTGTAGCATCATCAGGTCAACATGTCTTTAAAATTGAATAGTACCTGTTTTTGACATTCTAATACCATCACTACTAATATCAATATAAACATGGCTGTATACATAGGCGCCTGAGAAATGGAACAAGTGCAGCAGCTTGACCCCCACTATTGGACTTGGGGAAGTAAACGTTTTTTTTTTAATCACCAATTATTGATCATACAACTTTGCTGTTGAGCTAGTTTAAATCAATAATTGTTTTTTATCTGGCCGTTTCATATGTAGGAAGCTATGTGAACCATGCTGCTTCCTGGCACCAAGGACTCTTCGCTGCACCCTTGCATACAATGCTTTGTGGGTGTGACTTTTTCACCGTGTTATCACCAATGAAACCAATGTGTTTATGATCAAATTCTGAGCACAACATTGTTTACAAGGGCACAAAGTTCTTCATAGATAGCCTCTTAAAATTGCTCTCTAAGTGCGCCAGATTGATTCATTTAACTTTAAGGCCAGCCCACAGGGTGGGAAAAGAGGTGAAGCTTTCTGGGATATGGAGGCCAGCAATAACCATATTCATCCTAAATACAAGCAAACCAAAACATTTGCCATTACTACTTATCTAAACAACAAAAATGAACATTGTATTAGTTGTTGCTTTGGTAAAAATGTATCCTGTTTCAAGGGGGCTGTTTGCAGTGGGAGCATTGGGGTGTCAGGTGCAACTGTGTGGCAATGGCAATTGGTTTATTCCCATCTGTCTCAGTAGTTTGTGCTAATAAACAAATGTTAGCATGTGAAGACTAAGATGATGATCATGGTGAACAAATACCCTCTCAACGTCAACATGCTAGCATTATCAATGTGAGCATGTTAGCACGCTGATGCAAGCCTTTATGAGTTTGTGAATGTTGGTTTGTTGTTTGGTTCCTTAAACAATCGTAGAATACATTGGTACATTTTTTGAATAAGGCCATTCCTAGAACCCTCACTGTTTTTCGGGGGAAATGCTATTAAAGATTTTTCTCCCTCATCTTGGTGTGAGCTACAGAGACACCTTTACACTAAATTATTTCATAAGAACAAAAGATTTACAAAAGGATTAAGGACTATTTGAACACTTAGTTGTCCTGTTACTGAACAACACTGCTACTTCATTGGTTGATGCAATTTTCTGTTTTGTTATTAAGTACTTTACTTGTGCCGTAATGTTTGAAACTTTTATGCTTCCATTTTGGCCAGGACTCTCTTGGAAAAGAGATTTTAAATAAAAACGGGACTAAACTGGATTAATAAAAGTTCAATAAAAATGAAAATAAAATAAATTTAGCTTTAAGTACCTCTTTGTCTAAGTACAGCCTGATAGTGCTGCTAGCATGGCTGTAGACGCCAAGTCTTCTGTAAACTAACCATACATATCAACTCTGTTACTGCTAGCTCGAATAAGCTTAGTACTATCCCCACCTAAATTGTGATTTCCAGCAACAGCAGAAGATGATGGAGCATGCTTGCTGAGCTGTTTCTAACTCCTTGATGATGCTCTGCAGTAAAAATGTCATAAACCAGCCCAGTAATATGAACACATGAACGTCAGCGTTACTGAAACACAGAACTAACCTGAAAACCAGATCAACATTTCTCATTAGCAGAGTCTGGGGAGAATAAATGCATGTTTCACATCACTATGGAAACTCCACTAAGCATATGATAATGGAGTATTACTGAAAAACATTACAGAATTCAATCTCAGAGCAACCCTGAGAAAGTCTGGAGATTAGGAAAATTGGGTGCAGACAAAAAAAAGAAAAAGATAAAAATGTGCAATGTGCAGGTTGAGCCAGTGAGCCAAGAATCTGCCACTCCTTTGTGTTTTTTCATACCACATTGGGAACTTTATTCCCTGCGCTCCGGCAGATGAAATACTGAGTGAAACATTGCAGGACTCCAGTGCGACAGGTGGCTCATTATCCACATCATCAACAAAGAGGGAGAAAGGAAAAAGGACCACCAATGTTTTTGACACGAAGCAACACCTCATCCTCCTCAGAGGTTTCTTGTTCAGTAGGTAATTAGCTGCAAGGACAGTTAAAGGAACTTTTTAATGATGCACCTGTCTTTTCTTCCTTGGCATTTTCTCCCCATTTTGAAGCACCTTCTCGGAGCAGTGCCTGACTTTATACCTTCAAAAGTCGAAAGGTTGGAAAGGATGAAAAATTCAACCTCGGAGCTTTGCAGACACTGTAAGCTAAGTCCCTAAAATGTCACCATCTAAAATACTTCCTACTGCTGAACACATGGTATCTTTATTAAGTGGGAGAAAACAAATGAGGATGGATTGCTAAAGAGAGATGCGGAACTGTTGGGAATATTTGTGTTTCGTTATGATTAATGAGCGTTGATCTCTATGTAAATTGGGAGGTACGTTGATAAGGGGAGTGGGGTTTGTTAAAGGGAACGGGGGTTTTCATCTCTGTGATTTGAGTTAACCTAGATTCACGCTGGTGCTTGATGAGCACAGCAGTTAGAGTTGCCAGCAGAGAGAGTGTTTGATCATGGGGAAACTATATAGTACAGAGGCTTAAGGTGTGTGTGTGTGTGTGTGTGTGTGTGTGTGTGTGTGTGTGTGTGTGTGTGTGTGTGTGTGTGTGTGTGTGTGTGTGTGTGTGTGTGTGTGTGTGTGTGTGTGTCACATCATCACATCTATAGATTGTGTTCAGCAAAATACAAGAAATGACGAACTGTAAGGTTTTGTAAAGGATATTTGAATCACATTGCAGAATAATAATAAATAACGTAGTTTCATAAATTTTCTTTAAATGACTGAGTCCACGTAGCCTGAAGTTATTAGGCACCACTGTTCTTTTATAAATTAACAGAATCCCCAAATTGAAATGCCTGCTGTGCACAATGAGGACTGTGCTTAAGTCATCCTGTTGGGAATAATTAGACAATTTGTGTATTGCACTTATTTGCTTCCCTGCTGAGAGTTAGATGAGAAGATTGATACCACCCTCTAATCTGTGAGGGAACAGAGGGAATCAGCGAGCATGTCCCTGTCTAAAGTGGGGATGTGCTGATATTATATTTCCCTGCTATGATAATTGGGGACAAAAATAAAACTGTAAATGTAATTCAAATGGATTTGATAAAAAACCAAAGGCACTTAGCAAGGAACGATACGTTGCATTTTGTCAGACTTTGCAAAACAACAATTAACAAAACAAAGTGTAACGATGTTCTGTCAGCTACATTTTGAAGAATCTGTCAGTGAAGGTTTGGGTTCAACTGAGAAAATCCGGTTCATACACTGTTACAACTTAGGTGGATCCAAAATGTCAGCATGGACTTATGTGTTTATGATGGGTACCATGCTGAACATGTCGCAGTATAACTTGACCCATGTATGTGTAACTGTTAAATATAAAGTATTTACCAGGTAGTATTTGCATTAACATTTAGGCACTGACATTTTAGCTGAAACAGCTTATAATGAATGACCAATTACTGGTTCACAGACGTCTGCAGAGTAAGATTACTGATTAACACATGGTTGGTAATAGCATGTTAAAGTTGTTAGGATCAAGTACAATATTATTGTTGAGTATTGAGGTAGTTATTAATTAACACATGGATATGAGGACCAAACCTTTGCCTATTTATTTATAGGAGAGTATCTTTAAACACGAGGTATTGCTGCCTGTCCTTATTCCTATTCCTGTTCCATCCATTTTCCGTAACCTGCTTATCCAGTTAAGGGTTGCAGGGTTGCTGGAACACCCTGGACAGGTCGCCAGTCTGTAGCAGGGCAGACATATATAGACAGACAACCATTCACACTCACATCCACGGGCAATTTAGAGTCTTCAATGAACCTTAGCTGCATGTCTTTGGACTGTGGGAGGAAGCCGGAGAACCCACGCTGACACAGGGAGAACATGCAAACTCCACACAGAAGGTTGTCTAGCCCGGGAATTGAACCCGGGAATTGAACCCGGGCCCCTCTTGCTGTGAGGCGACAGTGCTAACCACTACACCACCGTGCAGCCTTATTCCTGTTCCAATCATTTTAAATCAGATGTGTGAAGGAAAGCATCAATTTTTTACAGTTTCAATTGGGCTTCATCCCCACACAAAGCCAGGTGAGAAAAGACATTGAACACCCAGCTGATCAGTGAATCTGCCAGAGAACTCTCCTAAGGGAAAACAACACTTGCTTGTGCAACAGGCTGTAAATAATAACATTATTTAAACAACATGCCTGTTTGGAGCATGGTTAAATGGATATTATGCCTCTGGCAATGTTAACCATACATCTCGACTTCAGCACGTATTCATTTTTGACGCATGAAACATGAGATGTTCCTTCACCTGTGTCAACAGTAATATTGACATAATGCGTACAGTGCAGAGACAGGGCTGATTGAGATGTTGCTCTCGCTTCACTGCTAAACTTCTCATTACGCAGCGAGCCAGACATCTCGAGCAGCACTGATGCAGGATGAGTTGAGCTCGGGGACACTGCCGGCCAATTTCCCTCATTACCCTAAATCCTCCAGTGCTCTCAGAGAGATGATGTCCATTTCAATAACAAGTTGTGAGACAATTTTCGAGAGGCAGTAATAGCAGCACGCATAATGAATGGCAGTGATGGGGAGCAGTGTAGTCTGACCTTCTGAAGGCTTCTGAGTTCTGTTCGTACTGTGAACAACTAGGGACAATAAGAGCATCATTAGCTTCACCATTGTGGTAAAAAGTTGTATAAAAAGTATAAAATGAAGAGGCAAAAAAAGAAACTCAGGTACCTACATAAAAATACTCATATGACCATACTGATGAAGACATAATGAGTTAATTGAATAAAATTACATTATTTTGATAACCTCTGATTAGTGAAAACTGTATGAACATAAAAGTGAGGCTGATTTACTGTATCATTATTTTATAGCAAAAGATGAAATCCATCCAGGGCAAGGCTGTAATAATGGGGTTACACCAGTTTCTTTGCTGCATATGATGAAATGATGGCAAATTGAAGACTACAGTGGTACACTGACATCACACAACAATCCCGAGCTGTCTCATTATTTCCTTTCGATGCAGCTCCCGTTTCGCCAATCTCATTAGGTGATGCCCTGTTGTGATGCATGTCCGTCGCTGTCTTCTGTGAAACTGTGCAAACTAGCAAACTGCACTCAGTAGATTGCAGATCTCCACCAGGTGTGTCTGCAACGACCATGCTGTAATGTTTGATAGAATGAATACAAACCAGGATTGCCCCCCTGGTCTAGACCGCAAGCAAATCAGATGTGTTCACTTGAACGTCTCACGCAACAGATACACCCTCATTTTAATCTATTAAGCTGTCTGCATCGGTCTGTACAGCTTAACTGCAGCTCACTGTGTATTGACCGCCAAGCGCTTCCTCTGATCAGAAACCTTCAGTCCTGCTGTGTGTTTGGTTCCGTTAGCTGTTAACTCAGTTAGCTGTATTAGCCCCGTTAGCCAAACAGGACTCTGCCGCCCACATGCTGCTAACAGCTAAACTTAGTGAATACATAATCTCCTGGCTGAGATATTAATAACCATACAAATGTACCATTGTTCCTTCAGAAAATGTGTACTGTAACTGTAAAGCTCTGTGGGAAACTCAAAAAAATCCCTGTTTTTACATTCAAGCTTTATTAATCCCCCCCAGACCAAAATAAATAACCAAAGGATGTTAAAAGTTACAGAATGCACTTTATTTCTCTGTCTGCACAGCAACATCCTAAAGACTAATAAGGAAACCCTTTTTCATTGTCCTAACTATTTCAGAAAATACGCCTTCTTTTTTGGATTCACATACAAAGACTAGTGTTTGTTAAACATAAAGACCCAAAAAGCCTGATTAGTTATTAATATGATCATGTTTTTGCTTTGTAATTAAAGTTACTGTTGATATGTTTCCAGTTTCAAAGTTGTGAGTACACGCGGCGGGTTCTGTGATTTACTGCGAACCCCAGTAATTTCCACTTTCTGTCCCACAGTTGCTGCTAACAAAGAGGCACTACCCCCACAGCTTTAGCTAATAATGAAAAACCTATTTTGTTTGTGGATTTGCATGCCACAATGTAAAAAAACCCAAATATTATCAAGAATCATATGCAGCTACATTTTTGTGACAGCTAGAAAAATGTGTCAATCGGGCTTCAATGAAATCCAGAGAAAGCAACTGTTTCTTTGCATATAAGTGAAATATTTCTGTGCCGCCGCCGACACACTGTAAGCAGCGCGCTCTCATCTGACGGAAGGAAACGCATTAGAAATCAGCTGACTGCTCTCTTCTCCCACTTCTGTCACAGAAATAACAGCTATATTTAATACTGCTGCGTAATAACATTTGTTTTCCTGACATCCCGATCATTACAGCGAGCCGGGGACCACTCTTTGCCGGGCCAGTAACGACCGGGATGCATCACCAAATGACATTACAGTCATATTGATGCCAGCCATTACCCGCTAATCCAGGCTTTACCCGTGTGCACTCGTTGTGGCCTCCGAAGAGCCGAGAGCAGAGGGGAGGCAATAAAGACCACTCGCAAAGATCTATGCCCGCAATTTCAATAATTCTATATTCAGCCATTTTAAGCGCTCAAGGCTAAAACTTAATTTTTCTCTAAAGACTGTAAACAAATTTCCCTTGAGCCCCAAAATTAGTCTAGGAGCGTGTTTTGACAGTAAGTGCTGCCTTTATTGATCGTGCTTGTCTGGAGTGAAGCATAAAGGCTGGAATATCTGAAATGTGTGTCCTCTTATCTGAATAAAAAGGAATTGAGGTTGTGTCGACCATACTCCAAAAGCTTGAGGTGTGTTCTCTACAAGATTTAGATACCATGCATGCCAAAGTAATTTGTCACAAATGCTGAAAAATATTATGATATGAACGTTCTCAAAATGAAATATAAAATGGGACAAAATTGTTGCTGCTATTAATCTTTTAGTTACTGATTGATTGGTGAATTGTTGGTCTATAAAACATCATAAAATAATGAAAAATGTCCATCAAAATGCCATTTTCAAGCCCAAGGTAAGGTGACATCTTTGAATAGTTTTTTTTGTCCAACAATCCAAACCAAAGATTTTCCGTTTATTTTGCTGTAAATCCTGGAACCATCACATTGCCAGGCATTTTTCTCTTAAAAATTTACTTGAAGGATAAAAATGTCAAAAATGTTGCCCATTCATCATTTGTCAATCAACTAACTTATTTCAGCTTTAGACAAAATACCGCAGTTTTGTTTCCAAGATTCTTAAAGATTGTAACCACTTATTGTAGTGAATAAGGTTAGGATTTTTTCCCTCTGATGGAAAATGTTAAGCCTTTCCACCAGCTGATCTACAGTATCTATCTATTTGTCAACTTTTTATTTGAAGGTCCATCAAATATGTAATTATGGCTGCTTCCAAAATTTGTATTAACCAATAGTAAATCAGTGTTTTACCAAATAAAATTCATACTTTTTTATAATAATCCGTTCCTCATATCTTCATCCCTGTAAAGTTTAAATTGAGACAAGCATACTTTTAAATCACCAAGTAGTCACATTCATTTTGTGTATTTATGGTTCCATCAATTTGTATTTAATGTTTATTTAATTTACAGCCGTGTGTTTTCATTATCTTTGTCTCCTTCCCTGCTGAATGCCATTAATGTAGTGGAGAGCAAGGTAGTTCTCCAATCAGAGGATCGGTGGTTCGATACCCGGCTTAACCCCAAGTTGCTCCCGAAGGCTTGCCATCGGTGTGGACTGGATGTTGCATGAATGTTAGTTAGAGTCTGATGGTGGCACCTTGCATGGTAGCCTGTCATCAGTGTGTGAATGGGTGAATGATATGTAATATACTACTGATTGTAAGTCGCTTTGGATAAAAGCATCTGCTAAATGACTGTAATGTAATGTAATAATGTCTAATTCCCCACGGGGATCCAATTAAGTTTCTTCTTATCTGTCGTTTCACACCTCATCTCATTTGTTAAACCCCTGTGTCACCTGTAGCAGCTACACTGTAAGACATGCTACATGATGTAACCAGAATACAACAGAACTGTTGGGCTTCTCTAAACCTGATTCTAATAATAAACTGGATTCATTGATTTGAATTAATGCTTTAATTTTGGCTTTGCACAGGTATACCACCTGCAAGCGTGGGTCACACCAAGGGCAAAGAATTTAATGTGCAGCTATCTTGCCCCCCTGAAAATCTATTCTTTCAGACAGCACAAAGAGCTTGGACTCAGTCAGGGTTTGTGATTAATCACCGTGGCAACACTATCAACGGTCGCATTACTGCCTCGGTCAGCTGGGAGGCATCATCACGCAAAGCTACGAGGGGATGGAAAGGGTTTGGGGGATTGAGGTTGAAGAAAATTAAGTCTCCAGACAGTGGTCTGCAATGCATTATGGGAGTCCCGGTCACCACGCACAGCGAGACAAGGCATTAATCAAACAGATGCCAGAGACCAAGAGAGCTCCTCTCTGTTGCCACGTACTCCCACCTTCCCCGCAGGTGATTGATTGGTATTCATTATCCATCGATTTGAGCTTTTTTCTCCCGTAATCTCTCGTCTCCAGTCATATCACGGCTTCAAAGGAGATCGTTATTGTGAGCCGGGGACACGAATCATGAGAGTGTTACAGCTTTGGCTAAGGAGAGGGCTGAGTGGGACAGCATTAGCTCAAAAAGCTAATTTAAGCACCCATTAATCATTTGCTTGTGCACTTCTTACCTTATGTAATGATACAGTGAATAAATCAGGCATCCTTTATCTCTCTGTGCAATGAACATGTGGCTCAATTACTGATATTGGTCGCAAACACAATGCATCATACTCCACGAAGTTGTTCTGCTGTCTGAACAGATCTTGCCAGCCCTGTAGATCGTCAGACTGACCTCCTTCATGTATCAGATTATTTACACTATACATGCGCTCCATACTTTTCTTGCAGGTCACATGACGCACAATGGCCCAGAAACAACATCATTACATGATAAACAGCTGTAAAGCATTGGATTAAATGGGGCGCCATCAGTATCCAATTGTCTATTCAAGCCTATGGCCAACTAATGCTTGTATTAGCTAATTTTGCAAAATTTGGACAGGCTCTGTCATCACTTTAAGTACCAAAAAAGGGGGAAGTCACTCCATTATATAAAATATGCCATGTTGGGACATTATCATAACTGCTGTTGATCTATGCCTTGATATGCAATGATACAAACTAAATTTGTTATGTCATTGTAAATTAATTGAAATATAATTTTTTTTAACACATTTTGCTAATCTGAGTATTGATAGCCTTTCCAGCATCAGACCTCTTTGTTATTATTTTTTTATTCTTCCGTGAATGGGGTTAGCTGCTTCCACATCACCTTTTAATTAGGAATACAAGGCTAGGATGTCTCAACTCTCTAATCACAACAAAATAAAATGATCTGTCAAATACACAGAAGACTAATCTAAATGTAAGTGGAACATCACCCACAAGGTAAAAAGGAAATTGTGTGTAACTAAAGCCTGGTTAATGTACAAATAGGAGTTTATTCTGCACTTCAGTGTAATCATGATGCTTGGGCACTTGGGGGAAATTTCAATATTAGTTCCACATCTGTCACTGTTTTGGTTCCAGTTCCTGAAATAGGTTGGTGAAGATGCTTTTCTCTGGATACTCTATCCTTAGAAATATGAAGTGTAGATATTAGCACACTACATCTTCATATTTTGTGGTAAAAAATCGTCCTGTTTTTTAATTTCATATTTGCCCCAAGCAGAGTTTTTTTTCATGTGGCTGCCTCTTGTAAATTAATTGAAAGAAAAGAAGAGAAAAAAGTAAGATGCATTCAGAATACGTCCTTGATTGTCAATGTTAATGTGGGGAAAACCATAAGAGCTCTACTTTGTCTTGCCAACATCAATTTAAAATCAAACTTGTGAGTGGCCAATCACATTTTTACAAATCATGTAAAAAGGAGCCCAGAGACTTCTGAGTAGTTTAAATTACTTTTTTAAATAACTGCTGAACAATGTGGTGTTTTAAAGTCGACATTTCTTTCTAAGTTTGTTTTAAGTTCATGGAAAATGGGAACTTCGGAGTGCTCCTCACTAGATTGAAACCATTTTTTGTGGTTAACCATGTAGCCTAAGCATCAGACTTTGCAGATAAACATTTAGAGAGTTTGTGAAAAGGAAATGAAATTGCTGCAGAAACACACAAAATACTGACGAGACATTTATGAAGTGGTATTAGTGACTACAGCGAATGTTTTAATTGTCCTCCTGACCCGGTAGTTATTCACAGTAGTGACAGTGACACGATTTAATAGATGTGATTAATAGATGTAATGGTGTTTGATTAGAAATCAATTCTGCGGGTGTTGCCTTGAGCTGCTATGTTTACAGGAGAGAGCGGCCAGGCTTGATTCAAGAAGAGTTCAACAAGGATTTATTTTTGTCTCATTCCCTGATTTTATGGCACCCTTTCATTTAAGATAAGATCACAACTTCAAGGAAGCTCCATTCCCAAGGCAGCGTTTGGCACTCATCTCACCCCGCCAGCTTTACAGTTATTTGCTCAATGCGGCCTCTGTCTGTCATTTGATTATCATTTTTATCGCCACAGAACCCCCTCCAACTCCATTATGGTGACGGTGATTGTCGCAGACTCACCTGGAATGGAATCAGTCAAACACTCGCAGGCATGAATTAACCATTGCAGCTGCACACAGAGTTAGCTGTGAGGCATCGCCTGCTACCGTGTGCTTTCAGCGAACGGCTGCCCGTATTTACAGAGAGACGTATCACAGACTCATGTCCATATTTCAAAGAGCGCATAATAATTGTTTTTCAAACACCGTGAAATGATCCCATGCTGCTCTAAGCTGACACCTCTGCCTCTGTAATGAATGTGCAGAGGCTTCAAGTGGCCTTTTCACATTGGAAAGGCACAACACCTGTAAGAAGGAGTATTTTAGTATCTACATTTTATGCTACTTTAAACATTTCTGAAGGAATATTGTACTTTTATACCCAGGTTATAAAATATGAGGCCTTGTTATAGATTACACTACCCAACAGCTTATAAAAAAAGTTCCACTTTGTCCAAGCTGCAACATTTAAAGGTCTGCCGCTTACACATTTAAAGGGATAGTTTGGATATTTTATAAGGGGGGTTGTATGAGGTACTTATCCATAGTTAGTGTATTATCCAGGGTAGACGGTGGGCGGAATGTCCCCGGTTTGGAAAAACAGAAAGGAAAAACCAGCATTTAAGGAAAGCAATGTACTGCTAGTAATGGGGGAAGCAGCAAAATGTATTTTAGAAACTTTCAAAAATCAATTTCAGTTTAAGTGTACACTATGGAATATGAATATGAATGGAATATGTTCACAAATGGATATTGCCATCTGTAAGCCTTTTCCGACGGGGAAGTTAAACTTATCTATGCTCTCTTCAGAACCACCAGACTCATGTGCTGTGTTTACAAAAATACAGTATTCATAAATTTCACTTTCTGTTCAGTTACCCTTCGAAAAAATATATCGTACACTTATTGTACACTTAAACTGATATAGATTCTTTTAGGCCGACATTTTTTTTAGTGACTTAAATACATCTTGCCACCCGTCCACAGCAGTTAATGGCTTTGCTCGTGTGCTGGCACTCCTGTCTGGAGGCGCGCCGACCACCGTCTACTGTAGGTAATACACTGACTATGGATAATATACTATGAAAATGCCTTTAGTTTTGATACCCTTTGTAGGCTACCAGCTCAGCACCATAAAGAGGACAGACAAAGTTAGCAACCAGCTTAGTGGGTATATGTGAGCATATTCTAAATATAGTGGAGCATTTAGCAAATATAGAGACTAATATTTTGCTCAGGAGATTTTGGAGATATACGGCTGTGGCGTAGTGGAGAGCAAGGTAGTTCTCCAATCAGAGGGTCGGTGGTTCGATACCCGGCTTCGGCAGTAGATGCGTCCTTGGGCAAGACACTTAACCCCAAGTTGCTCCCGAAGGCTTGCCATCGGTGTGGACTGGATGTTGCATGAATGTTAGTTAGAGTCTGATGGTGGCACCTTGCATGGTAGCCTGTCATCAGTGTGTGAATGGGTGAATGATATGTAATATACTACTGATTGTAAGTCGCTTTTAAAAGCGTCTGCTAAATGACTGTAATGTAATGTAACATATCTAAAAGGAGAGAGAGAATTAGACTTAATCAACTAGACAGGACCATAAGTAGAATTAAAATGTATGCTGCTGTTGCCCTGTATCTCCTGGATGTTCAGATAGATAAGTGCTAACTCGTTATATAATTGTCCCTGTCTTAGACACCCCGCATTGCGGTATACAGTGCAGCACAACTGTCATTGTAAGTTTCAGATCGACGCAGTTGTTATTTTCACGCTCAGCACACACATTGTGTAAGAAACAAAAGTACTTGAACCCATCTGTTTCCATGGGTCTTTTGTTCTAAAAAAGAAGTGAGGTCAGGCTCATTGTTGGCACATTGCTAACTTAATTCGCAGAACGCAAATGTGATATTCAAATTCTAAAAAACATTTGAATGCTGCACAGCTTTTGTGTATTCATTGTGTTTAAACCTGGTATTTCTGCACAGTTGCAGATCAGGCTACACTAATATAAATAGTTTTATACTATTTGTTGAATTGGAAGTGTTAATACTGAGACTATATTAAAGTTGTGTTTACCGGTTGTTTAAGTGGCCAACATTTTTTTTATTATTGAAGCTTTAACTTTCAAAATGTTGAATTGAGATAACGCTCATATGTGTTTGATTGTTGTACACTCTGTGAAGCTGTAAATAGGCAAGAACAGCCATTATTGATGTTACAAACCTTTTCTTACAACACTTTCTACAATGTTCAGGAGAGTTCCGGTTTAATGAGGAAACCAAGTTGTTTTTAGAGGTGTTTTCAAAAGAGGGAAGAGAGGGAGAAAGTTTCAATGTTCAAGAGCTTTTGACCAAAAACAAAACCACTGTTTTGCCCCCTAATTATTTTTTTTCTGTCAGTCTCTCTCTCCCAGGCACCCGACTAATATCAGAGCTGGCAACCGTCCCATAATATGCTGAATCATCGGCACGGACCCCGTGTTTGCTATGAATTGTTGCACTGAACTGTAGTCTGCAATAAAAGCATTCCATGTTGTTAGCCCGGGCTAATCTGTTTCCCCTAACACTTTCATAGATGGCAAACCATGAAATATAGCCACGACAGGACATGCAAAGTGCGTTACACGGGCCCTGGATGGTGGTTTGTTGCCTAATGGAGCCATTAACCTCACACTACCAAATTTGATACGGGCAAAAATAATGGCGTCATTAGATGGAAGAATCGCAGCCCTGTAAGGAAGAATTTCAATGAGCACGTGTTTGTGGTGCATTTTTATCTCGCCACCCAAGAGAACAAAGCCCACAGTAACAAACACAAATCTTAGTTTCTGTTAATAACAGAAAATGAAGGAACATGTTGCCGTTAATAATGTTAAAGAGCAGCTGCTTCGTATAATGACCCATGCTTTATTGAGGGGATTAATCCAATCGTTCAGAATGTTTCATCCTTTATGTTGTGTTACAAAAGTCATAATCATTATTATTATTATTAGGTTTATTACAAGTTTATCTGCTGAGAAAATTGTGTCAGGTTGAGCGGTCACAATGCTCATTATAGATACAGCCATAAAGCCACTGTATGCTGCGGTTCAAAGAGCAATAACTGATAACATCAACTGTTTTCCAGCGGCTCCTCTCTTCCCACTAACATGCGTGGCTGATCAGTCAACTCATTATAATTAAGAGGTGTTAATTATCAGGAGACGGAGCCGGCCTTCGCATTCCAATGACAGCTCGCTGAAAAAAAAAAAAAAAACGCACTGACACCCGAGTCCCAGCTCGGCTCAACCAGAGGTGGCGAGGTGACAGTGCGCCGCCTCCTTCACTTCCCTCCTTCCCCTCCCTCCTTCCCTCACATAGGTCAAGAGTTTCTCAAGTAAATTACAAGGAGTGACTTTTGTTTGCATGTCCCGGCTCGTTCCTCCAGTTCTCCGAGGTTCCCACCTCAGTCTAATACACAATTCATCAAATTATTGAAAGCCATTAGTGTCAAGATGGGGAACTTGCAAATTCTTTGTGGCGTCTCGCTTAGCATATAAAGCGGAGCGTGCCGGCTTCTGGGCCCAACTAAATATCGATGACAGTCCTTGTTACGGCTGATGGATGAGCTTCATAATTAGATGGTGCCACTGCATTCGACTTTTAATGAGGGTTGTGAATCAAGTCCTTCCCCCTTTCGCGCTGCTGATTTTTGAGGCGTCTCATATTTGCCACAACAGAGGGGTGACCTGCACACGACGGAGGTATGAATAAACATCATGGTGGTCTCAGTTGCAGAAAACAAAAGCTCTCAAGACACTGTCTCGCGCCGTCACAGGCGCTCTTTCCCTGCACTTTGTCAAAGTAATTAAGAGACTTCATCTTTAATAAACAACCTCTAATGATAACAATGGGGAATTAATGATTTGGAGGTCAAAGAATAAAAAAAAAATTCTGCTAATGGGAGCAGCTGACATGAGGCCTAAATTAAGTAGAAAAAAGTCAGAAAAACCACATTCTAATTCCCACTTACATTTGTTATAACGCAAATGAGTAAAAAAATACATCGTACTCAGCTGCAATTCATATTGTTGTTTATTTATAATTTCTGCTTTTAGCTGTAATTATAGAACACCATTTCCCATAAGCCCGCAGACCAGTGGTATAGGCAGATAGCGGCCCGTCGGCTCAATCTGTCCCTCCTACAAAAATGTCCGTCCCTCCGATGAAAGCTGAAGATTTCTTTTTTCCTTAAAACACTTATGAAAGAAATGCTGAATTAGAGATTGTATTGAGTTACAGAAGCTAGTGGAACAGAGGCTAGACAGGAAGTGATGTCATAACTTCAGCTGCGCAGTCAGCATTTATGTTGCTGTTAGTGTTGTTAGCTAAAAAAGGATTATCCATTTCTATATTAATCAGATTATTTTTAAAGAAACAGGCACTCATTTCACACCGGTTTAATTTTGGTTTCCATTTTTCCAATTTTGGTTTCTTTCTCTCTATTATGTAAGAAAAGTCCTAGTAAGATGTCTTTTTATCTTCCATTCACTGGACTTAAAATGCCACAATGTTTGATTATATTTCAGATAAAACGATCACTGTTTAAAATGCTGAGAATCCTCTCCCCTCTGTGTCTGTCATGCTTTTCTAGTCACAGTCGTTTTTGAAGCCTCAGCTGTCAGTTAGTCGGCTTAAACACGTGGAGCTCCGTCCTCTGCTCTGCACATGAAACACGTCTCAGTTCCTGCACCTAGATCTGATGACAAACTGCCAGAGTGCTCATCTTTTCTTGTTTTCAATCCTTTTTAAATCTTGTTGAAGCACCACACAATTTGTTGTTCCCACAGCGCAGCAGACTCAGTTTTACTCTGCTCAGCATATCGTCTCATATTTATTGTGGTCTCTCAACCTCCACTTTTTTGTCTTCCTCGCCAAAAGTATTGCTGAAGTGCGACCATTTCTCTATCTTATTGATACAGAGAGATTAATGCACACTTTTATGCCAAGCAGGCTGGACTACTGTAATGCCTTGCTATCTGGTCTACCCAAAACCCAGTTTCTAATCAGCTTCAGCTGATTCAGAGGTCTGCGGCCCGAGTGCCCAGGACCAGAAGGAGAAAACACATCCCACCTGTTTTAAAGTCCTTACATTGCTTACAGTATATGAGCGAGTGTCCTCAGGTCCTCTGGGTCTGTTAGTTGTTCCAATGTGCAGGACAAAAACCTTTGTTGAGTTAGCTTTTAGCTTCTAGGCAGCTGGAAAGTCTGAGGATTTGATTATGAATACCTTGTCGACATTAAAAAACGTCATTTTTTTTACTTATCTTATTGTTTTTAAGTTGTAAAATGTTATTCTATTTTATAATCATTTTAATAATCACTTATATTATTGTATTTTTGTGAAATAATTATTTTTATTATTTATTACATAAATATTTATTAATGTAGTTTTTATTACATTCTATTCAATTTGTATTGTTTTATGGGCTTGTGTGCCTTGGTCTTAAATTGTCAAATTGTTAAATGCTGATTTTTTTTTGTCCTCTCTACTGTTTTCATGGTCCACACGTATGATAGGTGCTTTACAAATAAAGTTTGATTGATTGACTCACAGGCTGAACAATGCAGATTTCACTATCTATATACCAGTAACCCCATCTGTTAACCTTCATTATCATGGCAGGTTTTGCAAATAAAGTGATTTAATGTGCCTTTACAAGAAACTGACATTAAAAATGTCCAAGGACTCGACACTTTCTGTTACAGACTTTGATCGTCACGGACCATGACAGCTCATGCACTTGAATAGGTTTCAGTGAAACCTCAACGCTGACTCATGTTAACGGAATGAATACGTTGCTGGAGACCCTGTGGGTGTACCAGAGGAAGGTTACTGAGTCTGCTCCGTGACAGATCTGATGGTAAATTATTTTGAGTGCCAGTGGTACAATATCTGGACCATCGAGGTGAAGCATCTGATCCAATTTCCATCCACGTCAAGGAAACACTCCTCCTGTTTTTTGTTTTATACAGCATGGAAGAGCTAAAAGACTACTGCCCTCTAATGACAGCCAATAAACTGGTTAATCATCGCTAAATCATCCATATAACAGCTCTGATGTTTATATGGAGCAAATAAGAACCTTTAGTGAATCAGCATGCTTCTTAAAAAAGAACATTTATTGAACCTAGCTCTGCATTTGCTCCACAGTGTATATGGGCCTTCTGCTGATTGCATTGAATCAATGACTACAGGTGAAACAGTTCCCCATGCAGCCTGTAAGGGGAAACACTACAGGTTGGGTAAAATTTCACCTAATAGATATCATCATGATAATTCCTTTAGTTGATTTCTCACACAAGGGAAAAAAATAATGTATTACACATTTTCTTAAATTGTATGTTAATATATGCCAATGAAGCATTATCTAATCAAATTAGTTAATCTGTCTGTTTTTACTACAGAAATCAGAAACTGTCAACAGTGATGAAGAAAATCCAATTCTTTTTTAGGAATAAAATGTTCTATAAATCAGGATATTAATGATACACCTCTGTAAAAATACCTCTGTAAAAACCCTCAGAATATAGGTTGGAATGGAAGGTTTGGTATATGTAAGAGCTACTGAAATGGAGATTTCTGGCTCTGAGTCTGAGAAAAAAATAATTTGGAGTAAACCAACCTTTACTGTAAAATTACATACATTTTGAAGACAATACAGGTGAAGAGGATGAAAAAATTAAAAAGATATCCCCATGAAACTTCATCAGTTGATTACTGGTATTAAGACAATTACTTTTGTGATACAAGTTTTCTGAAATTGTATGTTTAAATATGCAAATTAGTATTTATCTTATACTACCGTTTTGGTGAATTCAAGAAAAATATGCAGACCCAAATAGACAAATTAGTGAAATAAACACCTAAATATGTATTATGGATGTTTTCTTCCCACTAGCCTGAAAGAAAACATGTTATGGAAGCAAAATACAATGTTTTTGCCTGTAGCGTCTCGCCTTTAAAGGCTGTTTGTGCCTCATATTCAAGACTCAATGTGAGCTTTTTAAGGTTCGCTGCATTCAAAATCTTCCTCACAGACACAAACCCCACTGCGCCAAAGTGGGAAGAATACATTTTAATTTCATTTTAGAATTGCCTCAATTGTTTGTTGTTGTGGTCCACATTTTAGGTCACAGCACAGGGCTGGAGGGATGAAATATTTAGCCAGCTTGTTCTTGCTTTACTCTGGGTCCCATTACTTATTCATTCTGGCCCAAAATGGTTCAATGACTTACAATCTGCACAGAAGACAGTTACCTCCCAAAGGGCAAAAACACATTGTGGGTTAGAGAAGCTTTCTCTTTCTAACTTGCTCTACTCACCAGAGACATGCTGGCGCTACTCTTGCCAAACTGTGTTTATACATAATGAATAGAGTATATCAGAAATGAAAATGTATCAAGCCGCTTGTTTCATGTTGTGCCACCTAAATAAAGAGATGTGATCTATATTTTATACTATCTATATCCAGAGTGATCATTTACTTAGGTAACATTTAATTAGGAGAAGTAAATGCTTTTTACTTATAATTTCTGTTACTAAACTCTGCTTGGTCAAAGGTGCTCTTATCATATATTGGATGCCTTGATTTTGTGGTTAAAGTGGCGTGGCTCTAACGATGTTGGTGTGTCCAACTCTGTCTCACTCCCAGCTCTTCAAATACCGACATTTGGTCAATGCACCTTTTACATACACCGCACTTTCTACCAACTCCAATGCAACTCCAACAGCATCATCATAAGACGTTCAGAGTGACTGACATAGCATATAGAGCGGGATTGTCCATGCATGGCGTGTGGGAGGGGAGGTGGATGGGTCAAACAAAGGTAGGATTTTTGTCCAGGAGACTGCTGTTCATTCTTGTGCAAAAGTAAAAGTATACGTTGGCATTTTTTCACACCAGTCGTTAGTCACATGTGTCATTTCAATTGTTAGCCATGTGAGTCACATGAGTCCCTCTTTTCCTAAACTTAACTAAGTCGTTTTGTTTTGCCTAAACATAACTTCCTGTGAAGTTTATTCTGAAAAGACAATATGCTTGTAACAAGTAAAAACTGTCATGCCATCCCTTTCACGTCCAAAACTGACACTAGAGCAGTACCTGGAGCATCATAGCTTGACACTTAGGGCGACTGACCAAGCCTTGGTAATTGATGAGTTTGGAATAAAGGTGGAGATCCACCAAATTTGTTTCTGTATGTGAAGTTGACGGATTCTGTTTATTTTCAATGTAGAGATGTTCCTGTCACAATTAATTCTAGCAAAGGCCAAAGTATAATTTGTCTTTAATACTTTGGTTTATGAAAACGAATGACATTCCCATCATTTAATCTGTTATTGTGCCTGGGAGGACAGCCTGCTCATGCCTTCAAATGCCTTCAAGAACCATTGCGCTAGCTAGCAACTAGCTCCTACAAGGAGAATTTGATAGGACGTGAGAGCTTGTCAGTAAGTTTTTGGTGACACTTTTTTACCACCCTGCTGTTGGATAACCTTCTACAACCTTGCCATGTAATATATCTTTATCCACAACCCCTTGACATTATATAGAGAGTTGCTTTTGTTCCATCGAATGCTCAAAAGAGAAGGTGGGTTTCATCCGAGATATAAACACCAAGAAGGTCATAGAGAACTGTTCCCTATGAAACAACGGCACTTTCATTTAGCAAGAGCTCCGCTTAAATGTCAGGACCACTGGCTGTCTCATTGTCTCAACTGTGCCGGAGGTGTCACAATTTCCAACATAACGCAATCCCATGGTGCCAGATGCAAAAGTTCTCTTTGCTCTGATGCCAGAGTTCTTGGCGGATGGCAGATAATGAGAGGGAGAAAGCGAGAGAGCCAGACAGAGACATAGAGAGACTCGAGTGTGAGAGATTCAGATTATATGTTCACTAGATAAAAGTGAAGGATTACAAAAAAGGTTTCCTCATAGATAGACACAGATCACGAATTAGGTGTTTACTTATTAGAGCTTAATAAATTAAATTCCTCTGCTTTCCTTCACGCTGTCTCCTTATTTCTCCTGCAAACAACACAACCGAATAATCATAGGTCACATAACACACTCAGACGTGTCTCCAGAAGAGAAAGCAGAGTAGTCATAAAGAAACCAGTGAGAGACTGTTAGTATGTCACTTAGTATTGAGCTTTTAAATGGCAAGTTGTATTGATGTGGTATAAATGGTCCAGTTATAGTGTGAGCACTTCTATCAACAACTTCAGCACAGACCCAAATCCAATTAGGCGCCGTTGAGATACATACAATTACTAGGTTTATTTCCTTTTTTGTTCACCAAAAAAGGTTAAATAAACACATCTTTGACATTCTAGGATTTTGTTCTGCAGCTTATCAATATACAAGTTTAGTTGAGTAATTTGTCAACTTCTGATACACAAGAACATGTTTACAAGACTAAGCGTCTACAGCCATGCTGACCGTCTCCCTGAGGATGTACTTAGGCACAGCAGTGCTTTGAGCTACATGCTAACATCAGCATGCTAACATGCTCACAATGACATTTAAACATGTTGGTGTTTAGCAGTCATAATGTTGACCATGGCAATTAGCCTTAAACTGCAAATACAGCTGAGACCAATTCCATTGGTTTTGAAGGTAATTGGTCATGAATGGCACATTTTTGACATGATGATGGTGCTAAATGAAAACTCATGGGATCACCAAATTTACCACAGATGATCCTGAGGTGGACATGAATGTAACACACAAATTCCATGGCAATCCATGCAATAGGTGTGGAGACATTTAACTCAAACCCATAAATGTGAACCCCATGGTAGCTCTAGAGGAAAAGTCAAAGCATCACCAAAGTCAGAGAGGTTCATTCTCAATGGACCATGAACGTCTGTACAAAATGTGTTGGCAATTCATCCCATAGTTTTCTTAGATTTCTCTAAGTGCTGGCCGGGTCATCCAACTGACATTGCCATCCCTAGAGCCACGCTGCTAAAGTGGCTAAAAATCTATTTGACTGAATACTTTTCCCGTGCACTGTATATGTATACAGTGTGTATGTGGACGATATATCTTTGATATGGCAGCTACAAAGGCTAACACAGTACTTAGTTGCTACAATGCACCCTGAGCATGAGACAGGATTTGAAAATTGTGGCTATGCTTTACCAAAATTAATAATTATTCCAAGATGCAGAATGAAGTTTTAGCTATCACGAATATGCACCAGAAGTCCTTATATGGCTTTTAAAATGTTGAAGATGTGGGCACATAGTAAGCTTTTAGTTTGAAACCAGTAGCTTCTTATGAACTACTGAGATGCCTTTCATCCAGCTAGTCAATACAAAAAAAATGTGGTTTACAGTACATGGTGTATAAGTAGCTCTTTGCTATCTTTTTCTTCGATAAATTCCAGCATTCTACATTTGGCCCGTCACTCAGTAATTGCATGAGATCCACTTGACCTTTAGAAGGAATACGTCTAAGTTATCTGCCTCCACCGTGCGTTGCAGACTTGTATTAATGAACTCAAACAGAGAGCCCTTTGCCTCCTATCTGAATGTCATCAGACATCTTGAAAACTCCATACCACGCTCGAGGACTTTTAAAACAAGTTTTTGTTTTCTTTTTTTTCCTGTCTTTCCTAACTGTGATGAAGCAGTCTGTTCTTTAGAGGATGCTCTGGATGCCTGAGGTAAAAGCCAATAATCTGCTGCTCAGTGTGAGCATGCAAATTACAACGTGAACTCTCGATGGCTGTACATCTTTTGGGCCAATTTCCAGGGCTGGGATTTTTCCCAGAACTAAAATAAAGTGCTCTTTAACACCAGATCAACATGCATTGCTTTCTCAGAGTTGGTTAAGGATAGTCTTGAGTTAAACATAGTCCTAAATCATCTGCACTGATTTCCTGAAGGAATATTAGATTAACTACCCGACGAAACAAAGGCTTGAATTAAATTCAAATTAAAAGGTTGCAAGGTTTAGCCTAACAATCGATCAGAGGAGACAAATAGATTATTTTGGTCTCTAAAAACAAGTGAGCATTAATGTCCAGACAAGTGCTTGATGACAGAAGCAACCTGCTCAATAATTTAATTAAATCACTTTTCAAGAAGTTCAAAGAAAATGCAGTGGATATAATATCATTACACAAGCCCAGACTTGCATACAAACATGGTTACCCCCACAACCATTAATATTATAGGTACGGTAACTTAATTTGCCTGTTGACAGTAGTAGTATTTACTTCAATTGAAAGCTACCCTGTGGTGTTTCAAACCTGTACCGTTCACATTCATGTTAAGCAAGCAACCTTTTTCCTGCCACATTAAAGTCACCTGTAGACCAGTGAAATAATGCGACACCTACTTGCCCATGCATCCTCGTGCAAGAGAAAAACAAAACGAGGACCCATTCTCAGAAAAACGGTTCCAAAGAGGTCAAAATCTCAACAGGGAACCTTTGTGGTAATAATTCAACATCATGGGATATACGCTCACTGGTAGTTGCTTTTCCGAGAGTTAAAATGAGAACTAACTCTTTGTACTAAAGCCATTAATTGTATTCCCCAAATTTTTGCATGAGATAATTCTGACAACATGATACGTCTAAAATTAGGAATAATAAGGTTAGATAATCCAGTTATTTCTTTATTTAATATGAATATGTGGATGTAACGGTTGTGGGAATAATCCAATTCATATTCCAATTATTGGGTTATTCCAATTATTTGTATTACAATTATAAAGCTGTTTCTTTTTCTGTCCTGTATTACTTCCGGAGTATATTTCCTAGGGGGCTAATCATTTTCCATCTGCCTCAGAAAAATTCCCCTCTCACCTCTTCTCACATGCCATTCTTTCATGTGATTAAAAACTAAACAAGACATGAGCTTCATAAGGTTGGACTTTTAGAATAATCCCCTGAACTCATGTCCACAGTTTGGCAGGTCACATGAGTTGGCCATCTTTGTTCAGGATGAAAGGGAAGACGCATTCCCCTTGCACTTTTCTCGCCGGTTCCATGACAGATGAAGAATGAAACATGGCCTGCTTATTCAATAACCGCATTGACGCTTGTGGCTAAGTATGCTTGTGATCTCTCAAATTAAACTGATGGATCGTGACAGCACGTGGCAAAACGGATTTGGGATGTCAGGGTGGAGGCTCACCACAGCCCTCAGACGAACATTTTCCATAACAAATGTGACGGCAAACTCGTAAAATTATGATAATGATTGGGTAGTGTAATAAAATCTGTATATATCAAATCACCTTTTGTATTGCTAGGCTGAGCTGCGGGCTATCGGCGACTATAGAGGACTGTGGAATAGGAGTGATTGTGCATTAGGAGCACAGTGTGTAAAGGATTTTTTTAAGAAGAAAGAAATGATAAAAATGAAGAATTCCCATGTGAGTGAAATAAAAATGTCAGCATTTATTTTTGTCATGGTGTATGATCTGCAATTGTAACTCCTTGTGATGACTGCCATATATACCTGGAAGATATGAAAGAGGAAAGAAAAGGTTTTCTATCTTATATAACATGATTTTTTCTTTTGGCAGCAATATTACTAAACTGCAGTATGTGTTTGATCACATGTGACGTGAGAAATAAAAATGTGCGTACATTGCATGCAATGATTTTGTGTGCTTGTGTGTCTTTTGTCTGTGGGCACGTTGCAGAAGGAAAAAGCAAGAAAAAGCGAGAGCGAAAACAACAAAAAATAAGAAGATAGCAAATGAATGGGGGATAAAGAATGACACCCAGAACGTATGCTTCATCTGAGTGACAGGTCTCATACATTTTTCTGTGTGATTTCCCAAGAAACCAGGTCTACACAGGTGTCAAAAAAATAAGTGGCAGAGATAGAAAGAGTGGTATGGTAGGGGGAGTATAGAAACTCTTCCTGCAGGTTAACCACACTGGATATATGGCTTTTAAAGGGGCTAAATTCGATAATAGCAATATTCTATTTGCTATGTAAATATCTAGTAATGTCTACCTGAGCAAATAATAAAGTCGCCGTCCCTCTTTGTGTGTTGTTAAGCAAGCTTCTCTGTTTAGCTAGCCGGTCCGCATTGCATGTCTGTAGATTAGAACTGCCCTCATACGGTTGTAACCCCAATGTTAAGTTTCACTTTCAATTCCCAAACTATGTCCTTAGTTTGAGCATAGGGTTACCCAGAGAATTAAGTGACGCTGAGGGGTAATCACCGAGTGTCACTATGGGACGAGTTGGTAATGAGAACAGGTTGGGTAAACACTGTTTGTCTGCACTGTTGCCTCATGCTTTATATATTCCCCACAGTAACTGTGTTTAAATTCCTTCAATTCTTTTTTTTTTCTAGTGATGATGGGCTACGAACCCAGGCTATTTAGACAAGACCCCACTGAACCTGCATTGGACTGCTGACTTGGAAACCCAAACCTGAAAGGTGGTTGTTTCTCTCATTTACTACAGTTTTATTAACAACGCATGAGGTCATAGGCGGATTATGAGACAATCGGGCATGGACGCGTAATTTAATTTCTGAAGTTGTGATGACCGTTTCATCTGTAACATTATTTCTAATGCACAGTTGACTGACTATGCATATGGAATAAATTAATTTGTTGTTGTTGTCGTATTGTGTTCTTATCATCAACTGTGGCTGTGGGCGCTGTCCGGTGCTGAAGTCTTTCACCTTTGCATGTTAAAGACGTTTTGGCCTTGTGGTCATTTGTAATAGGTTTATTATTATTTTGTTGATTGTTCTTTGGCCAGCTTCAACTAAAAACTACATTTATATTGTATGGAAATTGACTGTCTCCTTAGCACACCCACATATTGATCAAACTCCATCTTAGCACTGGAACAAATCATTGCGCCGGCCATGGAAAAACCTGGGACCGTTAGGCCTGTTCTGTAATCCATCCATGCTTGATATGGTTTAATTTCATCAGATTTGCACTGCAGCAGACTATTACTACTATTAAAATGTTCCATTGACTTATAATATGATTAAAACAACATTCTACAACAAGTACAAAATGGCAAGGACAAAGTACAATCTCTTCTTACAGGGCATAATAGAGAGCACAATGTTATCAAATGCTTCCCTTCATCTCGGTCACGTCACTGGGAGCAAATGAAATACATTTCACTTTGATCAGCCCCTGTGTGTAGACATGAGATTTTCAGCACCTTTGAAATTATGTTTCTCTGCAGGGAGGCTTTGAACGTGCCCGATTCCTTCCCTGTAAGATCTCAGAGTGGGAGAAATAGCAACAAAGCCGCTATTGACAGGAGGAGCTGCTGCTGAATTTAAGAAAATGTCAGGGCTGTCAGGAATCAGACTCACTCCTCTGTTTGTGGAAAAAAGACAGGATTTGGCTCTTTCATTGTGAGCAGAAATCAGCCCTTCCTACGCGTGAAGGAGCAGTGAATAACATTTCATGTACTATACCTTCAGTACCTGTTCATGTAGTTTATGATTATCAAAAAAGACAGGGTGCCAAGTTTTTCCTTTTTCTATGTCTTCAGAGTTCTGTAGTGCAATTTAGGGCTTAAGCTCAGGCTCAGATACGCATCAACAGTAATTAATTACACACTGTGTCCTCTTATGCCGTACTTGAGACACATCAAAGTATGTTAGGGATTAAACAATATGGTCATAAACACCACTGCAAATAAATCCTGATGTTGCTGGATGTGTAAATGGATAGATTTGCTAACTTGCTGCCCATTACAGCTTTTTAAGGCCATAATATGTCAGACTGCCCTCAAGTGGCCAAACAAACTTATCAATCTGTCAATCTTCAGACCATAATTATACACCTGAGTTACCCAACTGTCTGCAGCAGTGGTGTTGCAGAGCCTTAGTGTCTGGACATCAGGGGTCAAATCAATCTCTAAAGAGTGCGTGGGAGAGAAAAAGGGTGACTGCACCTGTAGCAGAGCATCAAATAGTGTAATTCTTTTTACATAGTAAGGTGAATAAGGGTTTTTCCATAAAGGCTAAGAGTGGAAAAAGAAATTGACATAAGATCATAGTCATCATATCTGTGGATGTTGAATATTAATACTGTAAAGTAGTCCTCCTACCTCATCAGTGGGTATTCATATGGACCATCAGCGTGCCTAATGGGGATTGTTGGGCGCTCTCCCTCTGCTCCCATCGATCCAGCACGTGTGAGTTGGAGAGGGTGGGTGTTGCTTGGCGATTGGAGTAGAATGGTAGTATCTGTGTGTGTGTGTGTGTGTGTGTTAGAGGTTTGGCAAAGTACAACAAACCTGAGGGGAAACAAGCAAGTGCACTCGCCTCTCTCCAACCTCTACCCAATTAAAGGGAATGAAAAATCCATGAAGGCTCATTAGATGGGTTTACAGGTGGCTAATGAGCTGATATTTAAAACTTGTCACTTGTCGTCTCTCTCTCTCTCTCTCTCTCTCTCTCTCTCTCTCTCTCTCTTTTTCTCTCCTCTCCCCCAGTCTCTCCCCCTCTTCCTCTCTTTTTCTTTCCGTCTTTGGCTGCCCTCCAGGATAGAACACCAGCGGGTCTGCTGGGGTCCCAATATTGCTCTGCATCAGCAAGATGTCAGCCAATAACACACACACACACACACACACACACACACACACACACACACACACACACACACACACACACACACACACACACACACACAGGAACCAGACTGAATGTCCCCAATGCCTATTTCCATCATGTTGAAGGACCCATTCAAGATGGACAACCTTTGAGATTAAACATCGACTCTGGTAATATAATAGGGTATATGACTCGAATGTACTATTTCACTTGGGTCAGTAATTATGTGCATGACGGCCGTTCAAGCCCGTGTGGCCTCAGGCAGGTGTGTAAAGTCGTACTTGTTGTCCTCATTAAGAATCAACTCACCCTTTTAACCGGCGTGCGATAAAAAGGGCAATTTCAGAAGGAGTCGATGCCTCGTATCTCACACCAGTCGTCACTTCGTAGGCAAAAGCTGCGTCAAGTAGATTGCCTGCGGACCATAACCACTCTAGTTGCAGAGCAGGAAATATTACCTCAGTAATCTGCAGCAAGAGGCATTTCAACAGGAAATGGCTCCCTGTGCCGGGGTGTATATACGGCCGGGGCTGAGTCGAGCTCATAATTCAATGCAGTCGTTGGCACTTTTCATCCTCCGTCTGCCGGGGCCGGGTACTGGCTAAATGACAGTGGAAGCCACAATGGCACTTCCACCGTTGCTTTACGACTGGCAGGGACCCCGGGGCACCATGACTGGAGCACTAAGTGGGAATGCGGCTGCCAATCACTTGATATTAATCTCTCTGTGATCAGGGGAGACAGCCGACGTGAGACCTGGAGTGGGGAGGAGCTGGCAGGTGGACCCAGCTGGTGCCCGGCCGACAGATATTAGCTGTGTGTCCGCTCAGAGAGTCCAAGTGCTTCACACTCACGTGCCCACACACACACCACACACACACACACACACACACACACACACACACACACACACACACACACACACACACACACACACACACACAGCCACCTACACACAGACAGTGGTCCACTGCCTTTTCTCTACCCTGCAGCATAATATGGTAAGACATGAAGTTTCAAAGCCTGATGGAATCTTTTGGGTTTTGCATATGAAGTTATTGATTTTTTTTAAATACTGTGTAAAAAGTCCAGTGTAAATACATATGAGGCCAAGCAGAGAGGTCAAAGGTCAGAGCAGCACAGAGATGGTGAACCCATGAAGCACTTAGTGTTACACAAAAATACTATTCATTCCGATTCCGGCATAATATGGTGTTTTTGTACAATTGTGTCTAATGTCTGCTGGCTACATATAAAAATTGATGTTACATAAATGAGATTATTGAGTCATTTTGACTGACTTTAACATTTTTCACATGTACTATTTTAAACCTGTAACGCACAAGCCAGCAGATATATGCTTCGATAGTTTTGAAATATGCCAAGTGTTTATCTTTAAGCAAAAATATTCCAACATACATACTGACACATTAAAACAGCAAGTGAAAATAACTGTAAATGTAATTTAGAATATACAATATTGATTTAATCCCGTACCATTTCACTGACCAGCTCATGTCTCTTAAACATTCAACACTGAAAATACCACACGTGCATAATTTACGGATTAACACTGATCATTAGCCTTTAACAGCAGTTTTGACTGCGCTGCATAAATCAAACATTTGAATTCACATTTATGAATATGTGTAAGATGAGACTCTTTCTTACATAACATTACAATGTTGTTATTTTGTTACCTTTACAAAAAACAAAATGACATAGGATCACAGTCAATATTTCTGTGCATGTTGAATAGTGACGGTGGTTTTAAACCACAAACACAGAATATGTTTGACAAAACATCATATCTCAAGGTGACTCTAGCTTTTCCCAGAGCTTTCAACCACATATCTCTCCTTACTGATTAAAATATTCAGATAAAAAATAGGTTCAGCAAACTCCATGTGCCGAGGAAGACAGTGAGAAAGCTACAGAAAAAGCTAGTAAGTGTTAAGACAGTCCAAACGGTGGTCATTTAAGCCTCTGTCCCTGGCCTCAGAGAATCTTGGGATATGAAGTGTAACTCAATGTGATAGTAATAGCCACATGTGACCACAGGGGTCACTGTTCTGCAGGCTTGATTTAAGTCTAGTCATGCATGTTTCTGATTCTTTCGTATGTGTTTAGCCTCTGTGGCCCACACACATACAACCCAACAATCACAAACCATATTCTCTCTTTATGAACACATGTTACCTTCTGCTGATGTCTTCAGCAATGAACCTTTTCAGTTAAGTCAAGGTTATCAGTTCTTTACTGCCTCAGATTTCAAATGATATATGCAAATATTGGTGTGAGTCAAAATGTTGCAAAAATGATATGACCCATTACAAATGACACACTTCTATAGAATTGATAGTTGTACGTATAGTTAGTAAGTGTGATACAAACTTCTGTGAACTAGATCCTGTTCTACATACTTGGAACTTGCAGATACTTGCAAACTAACAAAAGATGCAAAGAAGAAAAGTAAGAAGAACCTTTTGGGAAGTGGAGAATTGTATAATATTCATGAATAAAATGAGAAAGATATGGATGATTTTTGACAAACCTGAAGACTCCATAGTTCTATATAATGAAACAAAATAAATAGTGTTTAAATAGCATTTAGTTCATGTTGAACAAGTGGTTGCGTCAGACTTTCTCGTCATTTTGTCAGACAGGATTGTAAAAATTCCTAGGACACAGGCCTATTTAAAGGTAGAGTTTGTTATCATGATCCAATTCACTTGTCTGTGTCGGTCAGTTTCTGTGAACATACGTATAAACATTAACAGTACAGTAGCCTACACCTTCTACTGTTCATGCAAAACAAGTAAAAGAGGAACCTACACAACAAAAAAGGCTGATTCATCTGGTTTCAACTTGCATATTTTGCTCGATTTTTTTTCCTCATTATGTTTGGTTCAAACTTACCAGTGGTTCACATACACGTTTAGCTTTCTATCGTTTTAATATTATTGCTTCCCATTTTTGTAACTTTGGGATATTTAAATTTCTATTGTTGTAATTGCGATCGTTTTTATTCTTTTTCAATTATATAAAGCATGTTGTTACTATGTTTTGAAATGTATTCAATTTTAATATCATTAAGCTGTTATTATTATTATTATTATGATTACTTTGTCAGGACTTTAATTTGCCAGCTTTGAGACATATGTATGCGGTAAATGTAGACTAGACTCAACTAAAATAAAATGTAAAAAGAAACAAGCACCTCCTTTACTTGCAGGAACTTGTGGTGCGGTTTTTGAAAGAATGACACCCTTTAACAAAATAATCAAGAAAAGTGTCAGAGCAAGGGTTATGACCTCATCTTCCTGTGGACATTTCACAGGAATAAAACAAGAGGGTTTATTTTTCAGAGCGCCTGACCATCATTTCCTCAGTCATACGACAGCCCAGACACAAACTGGCGGAAAGAACAATCACTTTTCTCCCCGAGGCTCTGCGCAGACGGCGCAGACTGTCCGTCCGCACCGCTCAGATCCGACGGGAAGTTCGTTAAAAGCGTTGCTGAATGTGCGTAGACGTAAACCAGACAGGGGTTTCCTCTTTTTTTTTTTGGTACCGAGCGAAGAGGAGATGCACACGGCACTCGAGTGAGGTAACTATATAAAAACCCATTTGTTGTCATTCACTCCCACAACATGGACCCGGGCAGCGTTCGCCACAACGCGTCGACGCCGTTAACCGAGCCACCGTGAGCGTGTGTTACGGGATGCCGCACGGCGTATGTTATCTACGCTCTTTGCAGGCTGCGAGCCTAAACCCTGCGAGGCGTCTGCTAGCTAACGTTAGCTGGTTGAATTGTCCCCCTTCATACCCGGGCTAGCGTTAGCATTAGCCTGTCCGAGATGGGCGACTCCCCGCAGAACAAAACGGGGCTGTGCTCCCGGCTCATGCTTATGGCAGCTGTCCGGGGCTCACTGTGGACACTGGCGTCTGGTTGTGTGCGGTCGATACAAAGCATTTAAGCGGGTTTAAAGGATGCTGTGTTGTGGGCACGTTTCAATGACGGAGAGGAGCTCTATGCGCACCACGTGCAGCGTTGGAGCCCCTCCGTCGGCCACACCGGTCAGAGATGGGCGGCATCGCGTCTGTAACAATGTGGCTGCTAATCTTAGAGCCTTGTTAGGCTAACATTTGTGGTTGAGTTGCTAAAAAAAAAAAAAAAAAAAAAGTGCACTTTCACACCCCTTTTTGGGGGCGGACAGCATGTGTAAGTGACCGTTTTTGGTCATATGTCAAATTTGACATCTAAGTCTGTATTGTCCGATCTGATAAATATTCTATTGCAACATAGCATCAACGTTGAAATGCGGAAGAGTCCGCAACAGTAAACGTGTGCTATTTGCTGTTGAGTAACACTAGTGTGGCCATGTGAGAGCACTTAGCACGCATAATAGGAGTTTTACGTTCATTCATTTGCACAGCTGCCGTAAATAAATTGCACATAAACAGAACTTTGTCAAAACTGTGTGTTGTAAAATGTGCTTTTAACTTAATCATAGCAGTCACATTGCATCCTCATTAACTGGTCTGTTCAACTTGCCCTTTTAAACTGCAATATTGCAATGTGTGAATTAAGAATATTATCAGTGGTATTATGTTTTTAAGGTATCTTGATAGAAAGATTAAACACAACTCCCATCCCCTAAAATGTCCTCATATGATCCTTGATTTTCATGAACTGTCAGAATTGGAGAAATGATATACAGACGTGCAACAAGTTGTATGCATTTCTCTGTCTACAGTATATAGATAGTGACTTACACAGTACAGATTCATTAGATCACACTCCAGTTATACAAATATCACCATATTAGCTCCTGGTACTGTATAAGGGCTATGTTTGAATGTACCTTTTTTATGTTGGCCTGACCTTGTTAAGGCAATGGATTGCTTCCCTCAGTTAACAAGCTGTAACTAATATATAATGCCAATTTGCACACTATCCTATTAGTTATGGAAGACGTACTCAAAACACAACAAACAGACCTACAAAATTACAAGTGCACTGGTTTAAAATACAATTAACCAAAAAGATTTAGTCAAGCAAGTAGAGCTGACTTTTATTCATTGTTGGAGGCTGTTTAAATTGTCACTGTGGAACATCCTGGTATTAACTGTTATGTCTTGTTAACCCCAGTCTAAAAAAAAAACAGGACAGAGAAAAGCTATGCCCCCAGGATTGAGTGTTTGATCTAATATAACATATAAGCTTCAGTGTTGATATGTAAGTGGATGAATTGTGCAGGTCTTACATACTGTTGAGGATAACACCTTAGTTGTGTTTTGAGTACCGTACTGTTCTTACTGAACTCACATGATTTGGGACCAGGGGCTCAGTTAATGATGGCTATCTTTTCAGTCTTGGCAGAGCTCCTCCTGTACCACATAAGACATTATACAGTTATTTCCACAGGCTGAGTAGTAGTCAACATGACTAGAACACTGGCCTTTGTGTGTGATATCTGTGCAATTCCCCCTTGAAGAGTTGAGCTGCATTATCAAAACTTATTTACAACACACCAGTAAGGCTTTATGATTGCAGCATACAGCTTTAAATCACAGCTTAAAGGAGCTGTATTTAACATTCTGAACATTAATACAGCAGCAAACAACTATTAGCCATGTGAAGATATAGTGGAGTAATGTCTACCGGAGCAGAGAATGAAGTCATCCTCTCTGTGTGTTGTTATCCCAGCTTCTCCTCGCTTTGTTTACTCATGCAGACCTGTCGAGCATGTGTTTAGTGATGTGAGTGGCTCCACTGGTTTGCTCACGGCCGCCGCTCTGCACTGCTCTCAAATGGCAGTTACAGCTGTTAGCTCTGTCAGCACTAGTTTGCACAGTTAGCACTGTTATCACCACTTGCTATGAGCCATCAGCCGGCTGTAGACATGTTGAGAGCCGGTGAGAGGCAATCAAAATGCTCCCAAGACTTTTAAGGATATTATGCACGGACTAACACTGTTTCATTTCAAATTTAAAACTTTCAGAGTGCTACATGTATAAGTGTTGTTTTGCCTTTGTAATGTAGTTTACACCCCCCAAAGTACACTTATATGAGAGAGTGCTGGAAAAGGAGAATTGAGGCTAAGCGAACCCTTACTGATGGGACCTCATGATTTTAGATCCTGAATTACAATGCAACCAACTTTGTCTTTCTTATCAAATATGCACACTGTCCTGAACGCTGTCTCTGAAGTGGTGTTTAGGTCTGGGCTTTGCTGGCTAAACATCTAAAGAAGGCTTACCGTATGTGGACAAAAAACCCAGACTTGGGTTTTATTTCCAGATTGTTTTGTTACTTATTTTTGGATTACACCGGCAGACAGAAAAAGAAAGCAGACACAATGAACACAGGATTACAGCGGTCATGTCCTGGCTGGGAATTTCTGTTAGGACTGTTGACTTTCTGTCGTTTCGGTCCCACTGAGGACAAAGTGACAATACAAAGGCATTTTAATGAACCATACTGATGCTGAAATCAAGGTGAAAATCCAACAATGACCTCCCAATCGCTAATGTAATTAAACAAACACTAAATGACGTTTGGGTGTTATTCTTTTGTATATGACTGAATGTTATTTACCGCCTCCATGTGTTTTACCAATATACCCCTTTTTGCGTCCTGCAACTCTGAATGTCACAAGATAACACAATATCAGGTGTGGACTACAAACCTAGACTAGTCCCAAAATAACATACAGTAACTGGTTACTGAACTAGAAATATAGAGTAAATGGTGATGGGAAATCTGTAGAAAAGAGTGCAACACCCCTAAAGCTTGAGAGTGTTAGGGCTTCATTCTTTTTCATTTTGACAACGACATACTTTGGTGAGCTAAATAGTTTCTTTGCGTACATTTGTTTGTCTGCTGGTTCCATGCCAGTGTCTGCAGTGGCTTACAGGTAAAAGAGACATTCAAAATCAGTCCTAGATTAGAGATCCACTTTCACCTTCCCTTAAACATTTAAAAGCATGGGAGGTTGTTCAACTTTTTTTTAATAAATGTAACCCTACTATGATACCTTCCAGTACAAAACCCTCGGTGAAAGTCCCTGTTGCTGCCAGCTGCATGTTTCTTATAAGAACTGTGTAAACATGGGCCTGGAGGATACATTTGTTTTAGTGCTCACAAGGATTACAATCTGCTGCACACGTAAAACCCATTCCCACACTGCTGATTTTTACGATACGCCCCTTTTATGCAGACACGGCATTTTGGAGTCATGCTAGCTAACATTTTATTAACCAATACATCCATTCTAACCTTAGCCAGCCTCAGCATTTTTTTTGTCCAATAATAGCTTTTAGCTTGAGCACTTCCTTTATTAAGCATCAGTTTAGTGTACAAACATATTGTAGCCACCATTGTTCAAGCATGCAGGATGAGGCATGGGTCGATCCAGATCAGTGCTGACATATGTCAGATCATTTTTTTCTCGAGACATTACACTGTTTTATTAAACCAGGAGGTCAGAGATTACACTGTGGTGTCCTATTTATATATTTTACATATTTCAAGTTGCTTATTTACATCAAGGCGAAACAGTAAAACGGGCAGACTGTCATCCCAATAGTACACTTACAGCCTCACACACACACACACACACTCACACACACTCACATGTACACCGTGAGTAGCTGGTCAGGTGCTCCCTGACTGCTCAAACATGCTGACACACACACACACATTGCTGCCCTGTGACTTCCCTCCCCCCTCTACACATTAGTTAAGTCACTGGAGTCAAAAGCCTCTAAAACATTCAACCTGTTACTTATGTCAATGCTGGCTTGAACATTTTGTATTGGCGAGGCGTGAATCCTGTTATTTTGTTTGGGAGGTAAGCATCACCCTGTTTTACTAAGGTGTTGTTTCTTTACCATCTGCTCCGTGTACTCAGCTGATTGTTCTGTTTTACACTCGTGTGTCTAGTCGAGCCTTGCGGTGTCAGACTCTTTTACCCTACGACGATGAGCACGCTTCCAGGCCACAGAGCATCAGCCATGCACCTGCGCCTTGCCACTGTGATCACTCTGCTGGTTTTTTTTTTTTTTTTGCGTTACAGCTCCATGTACAGCATCAGCCATCGGCCACATTGTCTAAAACGACTTTGTGGCCTCAAGCTGCAAACCCTGATTCTGATGTGGTGTGTGTTGTTGTGCGAGCAGCCGTTTGGCCCGAAGCCTAATTTCATACTACAGAGGGATGCAAGGCAGTTTGCTGAACGACAGCAAATAGCAGCACCTTAAGGCTGTTTGTAGAAACTTTTATTTATGACATGGAAAGGTTGGACTCTTAATGATCATCAGTATATCTTCATAATCAGGTGATGACAAGTGGGTCGAAATCAACTCACACTTTAACCTGTGCCAAGTCTGCTATAATAAGTGCTATTATCAGGCTGGCTCTTAAAGAGGCTTTCTACATCCCTGTGAAGGTGCCTGGTACTTTGAGTCAGGAGACTTGCAGGAGACCTACCGCACAGCTCATGACAAATTCCACAGAGCAGCTACCCTCGATCAAAGGATTGCTGGTTTGACGTGTCAAAAGCACTACCTTGATCACTGTTTTGACTTATTTTGCAGCAGCAGTAATGGGTGTTTGTCCACGCAGCAACAAAAGCGCTATGTCCGTAAACATGTATTCTTACTAGTGCTTCTTGTAAACGATTGAGCTAAGCCTTAATGATATCACGTTCTGTCTGCCAGCGCTGGTCACGTCTCACTGTGCAACCTCACCACTGTCGAATGAACGCTTAGGAAACACTGATGGGTAAGCTAAAAACAGTTGGCAACGTCTTATGTCTGGAGTTGTCTTTAGTGATTGTCAGCAGAGATGTGTCACTTGAAGTCAGGTTTCCTATCTGTCTCTGACTTTTCAGAATTTCATGATACAACAGCAGACATTGGTCCTCCTGAGGGTCCTTTCACACCTACATCATTTGGTTCAGACTTTTCTGTTTCATCCAAACCAAATTCTGAGGTGTGAAACCTCCCCCGGACCAAACAGCCGAACCTCAGTCAAGAGATTGTCAGGATCTGGATGAAAGTGAACCATTGTACAGTTTGTTTCCAGTGTGAAAGCATGTTTTTAAATTGTCCAATCACAGGAAGTTCAGGCATGCCAGCGTCATGTTATAGAAGCGTAGCTCCTTTACCGTTCCAGAGAAACTGAAGTCAGAGCGTCGTTTGCTTCTGTACTTTGACGTATTTCACGTATTTGAGCGGTGTGCGCTTACCAGAGGGATTTAAATCACATCATTCGCATTTGATTGGACCACTGAAAAATGGGCGCGCTTAGAGCACAGCGCGGTACGGAGCTACAGAGGACTGTTCATCTGCGTGTACTGCCCGCGCTTCAGTAACACAGCGCTTGTTGAAAATCTGCAAAGTTGATTTGATAATTATTTTCCTTCTCATTCAACTACTTTGAAGAATCTAAAATATAAAACATATTCTGGTTTGTTGAGCATTTGTTTGTTTACCACATAATTCCTTATGTGTTCCTTCATAGTTTGGATGTCTTCAATATTAATCTACAATGTAGAAAAAAAATAAAGAAAAACCATTGAATGAGAAGGTGTGTCCAAACTTTTGACTGGTACTGTATTTGGCATATAACCATATAAATGAACAATTAACACAGGGACAGAATTGTATTTTTCATTTCACTGGGACTTTAAACTAGCTGTATTTAACCTTTAGGGGGAATATCTTTTTAAGGAAGTGTGGATAGAGAGAGAGAGAGAGAGACAGAGTTAGACTGTGGAGGCGCTGAGAGCAGACAGGTTTATCTCGATCTCTACCCAGGAGGCTTCCTTGGCATCATGTCCGGCTGGATATACTGTATCTACATCATGTTAATGGCATGTGACTCATTACAATGAAGCGTGTACAGAGGTAAAAAATAACCCTGCTGTGAAGCTACATGCGATGTGAGAACAAAACTAACTGGATCAAATGTACACAAATGTGGGCAAAAACCACGACCCTTGGTTTAGACTTTTAGGTGTGAAAAGGCCCTCAGATTACCACAGACCATCAGCTTTGGGTTGGGTCCATGTTGCAGATTACATCCGCCCTTTCTGCAAACCCTCTGCTCCGT